>NW_027518255.1:51767-68726 GCF_023851605.1 Tamandua tetradactyla | reverse complement strand
CCCACTGAGAGCAGATGACTGATACTCTCCAGCATCACATCTCTGACCAGCCTTCTCTGGGATGAATCCAGCATGACCCACTCTGCCTGAGTAAATTCTATAAATACATCTTTCAATTTCACTAACTCCTAAAAACATCAGAGATACAAGTATTCAGAAAGGGCCATCTGCTGATATTCAGATCACAATGATTGGAAGCATAGCACTGAGGAATTGATAATTGTTGCAGAAAGCTCAAACTGCATTTGAGTTTCAAGTCAGATGATTCTTAATACTGAACAATCTGTCTTTCAAAGGTATGGACACATACAAATACACATTGATTATTTGACTCAATTATTTTTAAAAATCTCAAAAAACACATGGTCTAACAGAATCTTGACATTTCCCAATAAACTGGTCATTATGACTTGCAGATGGTGAGGTATAATTTGCACTTCAGCATTTATAACAAAAAAACATTTTCTACCTATTTCAAGTAAATATACAGACTCATCACAGGACAGTGAATACTCATGTGTTGCCACTTTTATAACTATAGTTATATTACTGCCCTGGATGACCTGTTTTCTCTCATCTATGACATCATTTCACAAACAGTTTGAAATTTTGAAAGATCTCATGAGCTTATGTGTAAAGTACTTTGCATCCAAACTTAATATACAGATATATTATTCAATAGAATGGCAGCAAACGTTGCAGCTAAATATAGCATTCTACAGAACTAAATAGGTACCATGGATAAGTTGGAACAGTGTATGCTGACTCATTAAATTTTCCATAACTTCAGATATTTATCATAAAATACAAATATGGATCAGTGGCTCACTTCAAAGACTCCTGAAACTCCTATACTGAAGGATAAGCCTAGCTCCCCATTCCAGGGATATGAGATCATTCAAACTCAATATTCCTTGGGAACTTCAAAACCCATGTTCATTCTCTCTTTATTATCTTCACCTCCTCTTTATGTTTAAGAATAAAAGAAGGCCCTTAAACCATTCCGGTCTCTTCAATTCATCACAAAATTTCCTAGGGACATGAATTTTACTCTACTTTCTATACTCCTGAATGCAAGTTAGCATTAAAGAAACAATACTTCTTTTCATTACTCTCTTTTACAAAATTTGAATAAACTGCTTAAAATAAGGGGAAAAGAGCAATGAGAACAAAAGAAAGGGAAAATTTCAGGTATCCATTTTAAAAGTTTTAAAAATGTACAAATATACAATATTAAAACTTTAAGAAATTATGATTTGAGGAAAATAAATGATTCCTCTTTTCCTTCTATTGACTAATCCTCACATTTGTTTCTTGCAACAATGCAAACCCTCCACCTTGGCAACTGTAACCCTGTACTGATGAACTCACTTGCTGAGCACCAGCCTCCCTACCAACTATAAATATCTGCTATTACTCAGTTCTATCAACTAAGCTCACTATACATCTAAGCCATTTGCAGGCATTAACAGGATCAATGAGTACATTATTTCTCTAAAGAGGACATGGGCTGAATGAGAACAAACCTCTCAGTTCTCCAGTGAATATAGAGTCTTAATGGAGTCTGCAACAAACTTTTGCTGGAAAGATTACTTATTGATGAATGATCACTGTGCCAGTTTGAGAGGATTGATGCACCCTAGAAAACCCATGTTTTAATCCTAATCAATCTTGTGAGAGCAACGGTTTCTTCCAATCCCTATTCATCATTGTAGGTTGGAAGCATGATTAGATTATCATTACAGAGACATGCCTCAATCAATTGTGGGTACTAAACTTGATTAGATGGAGATGTCTCTCCACTCATTCTACCTGGGTTTTGATTAGTGTGCTGGAATTTTATAAGAGGAAACATTTCAGACAGAGACCCTTTGAGAACAAGAAGAGAGGTACAGAACCATGACAGAAGGATGAGAGAACCACAGAGTCTACCAGCCAGCAACCTTTGGAGATGAAAAAGGAAAATGCCTCCCAGGGAGCTTCATGAAGCAAGAGGCCTGGAAAGAGAGCCAGCAGATGACACCATGTTTGCCATATGCCCTTCCAGCTGAGAGAGAAATGCTGAATGTCATCAGCTTTCTTAAACCAAGGTATCTTTTCCTGGATGTCTGAGAATGGACATTTCCACAGATATATTTTAACTGGACAATTTCACAGCCTTAAAACTGTAAACAAGCAACTTGTTAAATTCCCCCTTAAAAAGCCATTCTTTTGATTCTGGTATTTTCCATCTGGTCAGCTAGCAAACTAGAACAGATTTTGGTATCAGAGAAGTGGGGTGCTACAATTTACAAATACCAAACATGTTGGAGTGGCTTTTAAAATGGATAAGAAGATTCTGGAAGAGTTGTGAGCAGCTTGATAGAGAAGGCCTAGAATGCTTTGAAGAGACTGTTGGTAAAAATGTGGACTCTAAAGATACTTCTGATAAGGCCTTAGACAGAAATGAGATATGTGTTATTGCAAACTGTAAAGAAGATGTAATCCTTGTTTTAAAATGACAGATAATATGGCACAATTGACCTGTGGATTTGGATGGAAGACAAATTTTAAAACCCACGAACTTGGCAATTTAGTAGAAGAGATTTCCAAATTAAATGTGGAAAGTGCAACCTAGTTTCTCCACACAGCTTATAGCAAAATGCAACAGGAAAGGGATAAGCTGAAACCTGAATTTTTGGGTACACAGAAACCAGATGTTGATTTTCTGGAAAATTCTGACCTTCTGGAAAGGGGGACTCCACAGAATAGTGCCCCACATGAAGATTTAACCAAATGTGGAAACCACCAGCCATTTCAGAGAAAGCAGGATTGGACATGAAGTTATCCAAGACAGATTTGTGGAAACTCCTTATGTCTGATGGACATGATCTGAGACTATTTTATTGAAAGCCAATGAAAGTGTTTCAGGAGCTGTGTAAAAAGAACCACTGGCAGTCAGAACAGAGAGGGATAGAGAAGGGAAACATTGGAGGAAAAATAACTTCAAAGGTAGACTCATGGAGGCTGAGGTCTGAAGGCAAGACACTCAGGCTAGGAGAGTGAACCCATTCAAGCATGTGGAGAGGGTGAGTTTGCCCCAGAGAAATAGGATGGGCTTTCTACCTCATTGCAGTGGAAGAGTGGTGATGCCTAAGGCCTTGGAGAGGGTGCAGCACACCCTTTGGGGATTGGGGAGAATAGGGCTGCCACCATACGCAGGGGTTGAGTGTGTACCGTAAAGCTTACAGTGAGGCTGGGTGTGGCCCTGATGCTTAGAGAGGGTGAAGCTGAGTAAAAGGTGGTCTCTCCAGTGTCTCCCAAAGTTGAATTCAGAAAGGCAAGCATAGGCCTCTAAAAAACGGTGGGATTGCTGCTTTCTAAAGCTTCAAAGATAAATGACTCTCAGATTTGAATCTAATGGAATTTGCCTGACAGTTTTTTAAGCCTGCTTGTGTCCTGTAACTCATGTATTCCTTCCTCCCTATGGAAATGGATACATATATCCTATGACTGTTCCTCCCTTGTATGTTGGCAGCAAATAACTTGTTTGAGTTTCACAGGTCCAGACCGAGAAGAAAATTTTGCCTTACAACTGTCCATGCCTGTAGCTGAGTTTTCTGAAACATTTACTGGTTTTAACCTTGTGTTGTATTTGTAATGTTACTGAAATGATTTAAGGTTCTCTGGCATTGTAATGGAGTGATGCATCTTGTATATGGTGAAAACATGTGATTTTTAGGGCCCATAAGGTGGAATGTGCCAGTTTGAAAGGATTTATGTGCCCTAGAAAAGCAAAAACCATGTTTTAATTCTAATCAATGTTGTGAGAACAACAGCTTCTTCTAATCCTTATTCAGTACTACAGGTTGGAAATTTAAACAGCGAACTTGAACAATCACCATCCCAGAGGCCAGGAGAAATATAACTTTAGCTCAGATCCCTGAATAGCTTCTAAATGAGATCAGAATATTGTTCTAGTTTGTTAGCTGCCAGAATACAATATCCCAGAAATGGAACAGCTTTTAAAAAGGAGAATTCAATAAATTGCTAGTTTATAGTTCTAAGGCTGTGAAATTGTCTAAATTAAAATAAGTCTATAGAAATGTCCAATCTAAGACATCCAGGGAAAGACTCCTTGGTTCAAGAAGGTGATGACATTCAGCATTTCTCTCTCAGTTGGTGGGGCACATAGCAAAAGTGGTGTCTGCTAGCTTTCTCTCCAGGCCTCTTGCTTCATGAAGCTCCCTGGGAGGCATTTTTCTTCTTCATCTTCATAGGTCACTGGCTGGTGGACTTTCTGCTTCATGTGACTATGTCACTCTGAAGCATTCCCCCAAATGCTTCTTCTTTTAAAAGATTCCACTAAACTAATCAAGATCTATACAGAATGGGTGGAAACATGTCTCTATCTAACCAAGTATAATACTTAAAAATGATTAACCACATCTCCATGAAGATAACCTAATCAAGTTTCCAACTTATAGTGCTGAATAGGGATTAGAAGAAACCATTGTTCCTACAAGATTGATTAGGATTCAAGCATGGCTTTTCTAGGGCACATAAATCCTTTCAAACTAGCACAAATATCTATGCCCATCTGCTGAAAACACATGGGTAATTTCAGTAAAAGGAAGTATTCCTTACTCACCAGTGGCTGCATGGTCAACAGCTCAGCTGAGAATTGTCTTCCTCTGGGTTTACACTCATAACAAGATAAGCACAAGGTAAGCAAAACTGAGAATGTAGAAAGAAGCTATTAGATTCTGGACTTATCCTTGACTTTCAGACACAACTCTCATGACTCCTAATCCTCCACCTGGGAATGAACCCAATCTAATAAACAGGAACATGAAATATGTCCTAAGAGAATAACTTCTTTGTACAGATAAGATGAAAACCATTGAGTTTTATATCTTCATCAGCCCATGGTTTTCAGAGATTTTCCATTCCCGTCCTGACTCAGAATATTTGGTCTTCACATCCAGAGAAATCACTGTGGATTTTCTCAGCTATCAATATATCTGGCTTCTGAAATATCCAACCCCATCCTTTCAACTCTCACCCCAGTCCTACTTTGCCTTATAGCTATCCTTCTGAGGATATTTGCCTGAAGTTTTCCTGGTTCTTCCATATTAAATGTCTAAAACTATCACTCTCTCAATACTTACTTATGATCTCATCCTGCTGGATTTAGATAATCAAGAAACAATGCATTTTATTATCAAGGACTTGTTCCACTTTGAGGGATCAATGGATGGCTGCTGTATTACAAATATAGTCCTGAAAATACCTTGCATCAAAAAAGTAGCATATGCACATGTGTCATAACATCTCACAATCCTGATTGGTTCAGAAGGCTCAAATTAAATAGAATTTAGGATTTGGAATAAAACTCATACTTCACATTGAAATTAGCAAAATGGCAGTTGACATCTTATATTATATTAATAGTTTTCAACTGTAACATTTTTCATTTCATAATTTATAGATGTGGAAGACCTTTTATGTTTTAAATTTTTATTAACATTGTTAAAAATTATATAATTATTTTATGGATAAATGATATTTTCTGAAAACAGTTAAATTAACTTATGCATTTGTTCCTAAAATCACATAAACAACATTGTATTAAATGTGTTTGGAGAATTACTTTTATTTAATCTTTAAATTAACATATTAATTAAGGCAGATTTACCTATTTAACAAATTAAATGAAAAGAGGTTCAGAAACCTTAGAAAACCAGAAACTTTTCTAAGGTTTGTAACCTTAAAAAAGTACATAGCTAGAAAAAGACACAGCCAGAGTTTAAATTTTTCCTTCTTGCTTCCCAGTTCAAATTCCTTAAAGCTTACACCATTACCTGAATGCCACCTGTCATTTCAGTAATCAGATGTTGCACCTTGCTGTGAAAATCTCCTTTTCATATAGTTTGTTCTCACAATTATGTCCCATGTCCAGGTTCCCCTCCTATGTGAGAACTTTCATAAAACTGAATCCACAACCCAAACATAAACTTTGGCTCTCCTGATGTTTACTGTCCAACATAATGTATACTTACTCACATCAATATATACTTACTGAGAACAATATTTCTCATGCCCTCCCTTGTCCCTGCTCCATACAGAAATGACTAAGATATTGAGCCAGGTTTAAACACTGAGTTCCTTTCCTTTCCTTCGGGTAACTCATAAAATTTGTCATTATTCATGTATTAGTTCATTTGTCTGTGCTTCCTACTAGTGTAAATTCATGAATTTATTCTTTGAATGATTTTAGGCAAGCTTTCCTGAGAAATGTACTAATGAATTTTGAATCTAGAGAAAGTGTTTGCCCACTAATAGATAACTTGACCTCAAATAGATTGGGCCTAAATGCCTGCAGTCAAATTCAATAATTAGAAAGTACATAAGGACTGTCCTTTTTGGTTAAAATTCTCTTTCTTATAAAACAGAGCCCAAACAGGCCAAAAACGTAAGTAAATCAATACTTACTGATGACGCTTTCATCAAATTGCACACTCAGAGGTTCTTTACCAGTCTAGAAAAAGTAACATTTTCATGGAGGACTCTCATTTAATGAAGTTGACAGTGTGATCAGTCTATAATCCAAAACATACTCTAATTCAGATGAGAGATACATATAATCAACAATGCCTTCTTTAACACCATCATTACCCAAATTACATAAACCATGCAGATATCCTTTAATTCCTCCTAAAATCCAAAAACCAACCTATATATCTTTTCCCAGAGAAAATACTCTTTAGTGATTTTTATATGCTGTGTAAGTATTCTGGAGAATCTACAGGTAGAAGGGCTCTACTACTCTTCATCTATAAAAGGACTTGTAATCAACCACCACTCTCTAAGGATGTGAACATTAATGTAGTCTATAAAAGTTAAATATTTTTGCTAAAAAATATACTCAAATAAAAATATATTCATTTGTGTTTTTCTTTTTGCATGGGCAAGCAAATGTCATATATATGGAATCATACAGAATGAGGCATTTTGAATGTGACATCTTTCATTTAGCATTATGTATTTGAGATCCATAATTACTGTATGTATAATGTTGCTGAGTGGTGCTTCATTGTATGAATGTACCACAGTTTAACCATTCACAAGTTGAAGGATTGTTAGATTATTTCCCAATTTGGAGCAATTATGCATAAGGCTGCTATAAACATTTGTATACAGATTTGTTTGTTCACCTATGTTTCCATTTCTTTAAGATAAATGGTTAGGTGTGAAAATTTGTGTCATATGATATATATGATCTAGATATGTTTAATTTTTCAACTATCAGACTTATTCCAAGTTTCTGTACAATTTTGCATTTTTACCAGTGATGTATGAGAGTTTCAGTTATTTTCCATTTTAGCCAAAATTTGGTATTGTAAATTGTTTTTAAAAGCCAGTCTAGAGTAGTGCTATGGTGGCTCAGTGGCAGAATTTTTGCCTGCCATGCCAGAGGTGTGAGGTTTCCCTTTCATCTGGGAAGGCACATGGTTATGTCTGCTAGCTTTCTCTCCTTGATACTCCTTTCAAATGGATTCTGGATTTCAGAAAGCTTCCCAGGGGGTATTTTCTTTCTGCACAAGTGTTTCTCTCTGTGTTGGCTCTGAAGCATTTTCTAAATTGGTTCTGTACTAAAAGACTCCAGTAGGTGACCCAGCTTGAATGTATGGAGCCACATCTCATGGAAACAACCTAATTAAAGGTCCCACCCACAATTGGGTGGACTAAATCTCCATAGATATACCTCAATAAAAAATAATCCACCCAACAGATGAGTAAAAATTAAAGACATAAATAATTACCTAATGGGTGGGAAGAGGGGTAAAAATTTTGGGTAGATTGCAATAGGAGTAGTAAATGAAGAGGGGAGGGTAAGGGTATGGAATTTATGATTTTTTCTTTTCATTTCTTTTTCTAAAGTGATGCAGATATTCTAAAACTAATCATGGTGATGAATACACAACTATATGATGATTAAAAAATTGTTGTAGTGATGCATTATATGATGATACTGCAAGCCTTCAATTGTATACTCTGGATAGATTGTACACTGTGTGACTATATCTCAATAAAATTGTATAAAAAGTGATTCCACCCAAAAATAATGAATCAGGATTAAAGAACATGGTTCTTTGGGGGGTACACAACAATGTCAAAGCAGCAAATCGTACCCTCTGGACCCCAAGGAAAACAAATATTCTTTCCATATATAAAACATATTCATTCCATTACAATATCACAAAGCCTTAAAGCATTTTCCTAACAATACAAAGTCAGAACCAGTAAAAAAAAAAAACCTCATCAAATTCAGTTATAGGCAGAGTCTGTCCCAAGGCAAAATTCTCCCCTGAGTCTGGACCTGTAAAACTCAGAACAAGTCATCTGTTGCCAACATTTACAAGAGGCACACTCATATGGTCAACATTATCATTTCCATTGGGAGGAATTGAAGGAAAACAAAGTTCACTGTCCCAAGCAGCTTCAAAAACCTACAGGGCAAACTACATTAGATTTCAAAGTCTGGGAGCCATTTATCCTCAGGGCTTTAGAAAGCAGCAGTCCCACCCTTTCTGAGAGTAGAAACACTGCCTCTTCCAACACTGAGGTGAAGGGTAGAACCTTGGGGGACATTGGGGAGAGCACCATTTTCTTGTGTCCACACTCAACAAGCATTGGAGAGCACCTGGATACTCTGCCATCTCTGGAGCACACTCTAAACCCCCTCAGAATAACAGAGGAGCAACAATGCTCTCCCCAAACCACAAGGAATGAGCTCCACCCTCTCTGAGGCCCAGTCTCTGAAACTCTTCCTGAACATTGAAGCAGAAGACATGCCCTCTGCTTTCAGGGCAAACTCACACTCTCCAAATGCATGGAGGCCTGCTTTTCTGGCCTGAGTTTTCTTGGTTTTAGACCTTAGCTTCCATGGCTCTGCCTTTGAAATTATTTTTCCTTCAATCTGTCCCTTCTCTGTCCCTTGTAGTGCAGACTGGCTAGGGAAAGACAATTCTTGTTGATCAACAGTCAACTCTTGTTGATTTTCTAGGCAGAATAGTGGGATCATACCTATCAGTCGAAAGGACTTTCCACAAATCCCCCCTGGATAATCCCATCTCCAATCCTTGCTTTTTCTGTAGTATCTTACAAGTTTCATGTTTGGATAAATCCTCACATGAGGAACTGCTATCTTAGGTCTCCCTTTCTGGCATCAAAGAATTTTCCAGACCATCAATTTCTAGTTCCTTTGTACACAAGAGTTCAGATCTTGGTTTATCTCTTTCCTGTCACATTTCACTATAACCTACAAGAAGAAACCAGGCCACACTTTCCACATTTGTGTAACTCTTCAGCTAAGTATCCTAGCTTGTGGTTTTTAAGTTTTGCCTTCCATTCATAACCAGGACTCAATGTAGTTAAATTCTCTGCCACTTTAAAGCAAGGATCACCTTTATTCCAGTTTGGAATAACACATATACCACTTCTGTCTAAAATCTTATCAGAAGTATCTTTCGAGTCCACATTTCTGCCAGCAGTCTCTTTAAACAATGTAAGCCTTCTCTATAAAGGTCCTCACAAATCTTCCAGAATCTCCTCTCATCCATTTAAAAAACCATTCAAAAATATTTGGTATTTTCAATCCACTGCTGTTTACATCTCTTCTACCAATATCTGTTTTAGTTTGTTAATTGTGCTTGAAATGCAATATACCAGAAGTGGTTTCGATTTTATAAAGATAATTTATTAATTTACAAGACTATTGTTCATGGCCATAAAATGACCAAACTAAGGCATCCAGAGAAAGATCTCTTGACTCAAGAAAGGGCTTATGATGTTCAGAGTTTCTCTGTGCGCTGGGAAGCCATTTGGTGATGTCTGCTAGGTTTCTTTCCTGAGGCACACAACAGTTTAAAACTGGCAAAGAGGCAATTCATTGTTTTTCTCCAATTTGAAAAAGGAGCAATTAAATTTATGTAGTTCTGCAAACACGAAGCATATGGTTCAACATATTAATATGTTATGTGTCAAATTAATATCATTAAATTCTGCCCAAAGTTCACACCAAATACATAGACAACATTGATAAATTGATTCTAATATTTATTTGAAAGACACAAGGTCAAGAATGCTGCCACTGATCTCTTTGCTTTAGTTCCACCTAGGCACTTCTTGCTATTTATGATCAGGGCCTAATAGGCAAGAATAGGGATCACTATTTTGGCAAGTGTGATTAATTTAAAGGTATGCTGTTATGTTACATGAGGAAAGAAGAATATGTTTGGCACCTACATGATTTACTTAGGTACCTCTCTATATTCACCTGTCAAACTTGTTAATAAATGGAAAATTTAGCAAACCCTGCCTGAGCAAGGCATTGTGACAAATAGATTTGACCCATTAAGGGTAAAACCTGAGACAGAAGAGGTGCCATGTGGTGGTGCGGGAAATATAGAGTGGACAAGATAGAAGGATACTGATTGGCCCCAAGAACACCTGAAGCCATGGTAGCATTATGTGTAAATGTACTTCCTCTTGCAGATTTCTTCAGGAAGAGAGGCCTGTGGTATACCTCCCTGAATAAAGATAGATCCATGTGAGAAAAGAGATGAACTGGATGGACATGTAAATGGTCCACCAAAATCCTTCTTATGTGAAAAATTTCCTGCTCAGCTTCTGAATGTTATCCACACTCTGACAATGTCCGTTATTTGTCTGGATATTTTAGAATTGTCTCACCTGCAGAAAACCATGTGCCATAAGGTCATACACTCCCAGGGTGATTAATGGAGACCAGGGTGTGTAGTTATGGCCATTCTAGTTCAGTTTACTACACATATGCTGGGCCATGTCAGTAATAAATTTGCTTTGCAGATTCAGTTTTCCCTCTGCCCAGGATTTCTTTCTCTCCTCTCCCTTCCACCACATTTATCCCAAGAGCACTTCCAAGTAAATATCCTACATATTAGGTTCTGGGAATCTAACCTGTGAGAACAGTCAAAATTGTCTGGAGAAAAAAGAAGATTTCATAAGCAGGAATTACTCAAATTCTGCTGAGGAGGAAATAAGATGAGGGCTGAAAAATCTCATAAGACTGATATATTGATGAAAATATTACTGTCATCAAGACTGATGTCCATGAATTAATGGGAATAAAGACTCAGATTGGAAAGGGTGGGAAGGGTGGGATGAGGAGAGAATCTGATGTATGGACTCTGCTCTCAAATTGCACTGAAAAGTACATGAGAGGTCAGCAGCTGTAAATAAAAGTTCAAAACTGTTTTAATGGCTCATCAAGTTTTGGAATGGAAGATTTTAGAACATGTCAAAATTCAAAGAGTCTCGATCAGATTTTAGATGGAGTAGATGCTAAGATAAAATATTATTTATAAATAATGATATAAAATTCATGATACTTTAGCAAGGGGTGGGAATCAAAGACAAAGTTAGAATTAAAGAAGTCAACTGGGATAAAGGATGATGCCTCAGCTTCTATGGAGAGGTGCCAGCAGAAGAATATTTTCAAATTTAATGGCTCAAAATACCTACCTCAAAAGCACCTATATTGTTTCTCAAATAGATTTCAAATGAGCTGCTGAATTTAAGTGGAAAGGTAAGAATGTGGAAATTCATAGACATGTCAATGGTGTAAAAGAGTGTTTATTAAGCCTGGGGAATGGAATTGATGTGAAAGACCTAATGGGATTGCCTGAAATTTTTGAGAAATGCCCCAGATAGCCTGGTGTCACAGCCTCATATACAGGGGAATTATTACAATGTAACTTAGTAAAAACGTTTCCTCCTGGGAACCAGAAACTTCAATGTATAAGGGCCTATCTCTGCAGTAAAAATTGTTTCTGAGGGCCATTACAGCTTGGAAACCTTTAGTATACCACTTAGGATCCTCAACAATTGGCAGTGGTTACAGGGGGTGGTAGACACTTAATGCTAAGATACACCAGAAATAGGCATGCTACTAAACAGCAAAGGAATTTTAAGACTGAGTGTATCTGAAGGCCAGGACTGAATATAATGATCCCGGTGGCCAAATGCAACTCATACTTGTAGGACCCCAGGATAAATTCAAGCATCACTAAAGATGACCTATTTGTGCCAAGGAAAACTAATTTCTTTATCTGAAAAATGTAGGTGGTATTTTAACCAACTTCTTATTCTGAATGGTAAAATAAATAGTTGATGTAGAGTGCTTTGAAGTAAGCCCAATAAAGATATTCAATTAATATGTTTATTTATAATAGAAACAATGTATTATTATTTAAGTTTTTGACAAATAATTTTTTCTGAGTTCAGGGAGTGATGTCAGGCCCTCTTTATGAGAAGTATGAAGTTTGAGTCAAATATATTGTATCAAATTAGAAAACATTGAATTCAGTTTGAACAGAACTATGCGGAAATGTGTGAATCCTGATTAAAATATATGAATCATAGGCAACAGAACAATCCTTATGGAGGAAAAGGAAAATTCATAATTTTTCAAAAGTTGAAATAGTATCAAAGGTCTTCAAGTCAGTGATACATTCCTTGAAAGAACAATTCTAACAAGATTAAAAACCTCATGGGAGGAATTCAGAAAATGTCAATATTATCCTGATAAATTCTACAATGTTGAAAAATCTGAACAGTTTATTAAAATAGCTAACAAGGGATAATCACAATAGAAGTCATAGTTTAAACTTAGTAATCAAACAAATATTCTTAATTATTTTAGATATGAAGCCTGGAAATAATTTTAATAAAATAGAAAATGTTTTAACTCATTTAATGGGTCCCCAAAGAGCATTAGACAAAAATATGCTTTGTATAATTGTTTATTTATGAAAATTCACTGTCATTGCTATGGCTTAAATTATGTCCTAAAAGATTTTTAACCTGAAAATACTCTTAAGTCCTAACAAATTCAAACAGTTGTGATCAAACAATTCTCTTTTTTTGTCCCATCCTTGGCTATACCAGTTCAGGTGTTCCCCAGTTCAGTTTGTGACAGTGAACATTGATGGCTTTTGTTTAATCACCAATGAAACTACTTCAGGAAACTCCCAGACACTGCCCAACTAATTGCTGGCATTTCTTGACTGGGAACTGACTTCTTCAGAGTTCCTCAAATACTTACAAATGGTTTCCCTCAACATTAATCCCAAAACATGGGCATTAATAAAGAACAAATGCCTAAATCAAAATATCTGTCATTCTTTCAATAGAGTTTCTGAGACTTTTCACATGCCAAACTGTGACATACAATGCTGAGATAAACAAAATTGATACCTGCCCATCTGGAGTACATTTGGGTCAAGAGAGTCAAGAAAAATGTATTACTAGTGGTGTGTACTTTGGTGGAAACACAGAGGTTTTGGCAGGCTCTTGATAGGTGACAAGGTTGGGCTTCAGTACTCAAACTACTAAAGTCTAAGTGAGTATTTAAAAAGAGGTCATGCAGGATATGCTTGTCATAAGGAGTCCTAGGAATAGGGGACTGTGTGAACAAGTCCATAATGCAGTAGAGCTAATGATCACCCCACAGAACAAGTGAGGTTATTCATGTGCTGCTGAGATCAGGTACACACAAACTGCCTGGGAATAAACATGGCTCCAATATCACCACATGACCCCTAAGGCCACCATTTCAGGTAAAGCAAGGAATCAAAATCTCTCTGTGGGTAAAATGGCATAGTAGTAAAGCTCTTATGGCCTAAATTCAGTAACTGCATGAGGTCATGGGTGGTTTTGAGACTGAAAATATTTCATGACAATTCCAATCCTCCTGCTACTTTCCTGCCACATCACTACCTATCTGTCTCCCTATGCTGTGGATCCCTACAGGGGTGAGACTACAAAAGACATAGACTCATGACCCTAATTTAAGCAACTACATCATATATTTATAAAGATTCTCATCCAGTTCTTCAAGAACCACCAGAGACCCCAGAGACCCAAAACACTGTCCTCCTGAAGTGGCACTGCATCCTGGTCTGAACCCTGCTGTGAAGAAAATATACTAGTCAGACACATGAGAAAAGGTTACAAAATCTTGACTAGTATCATAATGGAGATGTAGGAGAAGATTGTGAAAGTGGATACAGTTTCAGTATTGCCCTATTTCAGAAATATTGGCATGTTCAGAAGATTCTAGGTTTGCATGAAAAGAAACACAGATGACAAATGTAAACAGATAATAAATGTAAACACAGATCTCAGCATCAACACTTTATGAGAGAAAGCTTATAAAACTCTAAGAGGAAAATGAGTCAGTTAGTTTTCTGTCTTTCTAACATAATCAAATTACCCAAATGAGCGAGGATCAAATAAGAAAAGGCAGGCATCCAGGGTCACAACCAATTCTCCACCTATATGCAACTAACTAATGTGAAAGTTACTACAAACAAGTTACTACAAAAAAAGAAGTGTAAAAATGAGAGACCATGGACTGCTCTATTAGGGCAACCAATTCAAAGAAGAACTAAAGAATATGCAAAAGCATGAGAAATATTGTTCCCTAGATTATAGGTCCCAGCAGGCCCAAAAAACTCAGCAGTGAAGTAACAATAGAGAGGGCTCCCAAATAAAGATTTTCAGGTGATAAAATTTAGATATAATAGATTATAACTTGAAATTAAAGGATTGGGAGCAATTTTACAATTATTTTCCATATTAGGGATGATAATTGATCAGATGCAATGAAAGTGAAGGAAAGGACAAACTAAAACAACAGCCGATTCCAGAATAATTTTTTAATAAAAAAATACAAAACAGCAATAAAGGTTTTATAGCTATTCAAAAATAATATAAACACTAATTACATTGAACAATATTCATGATATAATTATTTTGGGATGAGATTCTGGCTAAGAGTTGGGCAGATATAGTGTATAAATGAAAATACTCATTTGATACATGGAGGTATGTAAGGATGAATATACATTTGGAAAGATAAAATTAAAAACAAAAAGATTACTGAAAACTGAAAAATACAAAGAAGCCTTAAAATAACTGAAGATACATACTTCTCAGAAATAAGGTTGAGGATGTGAAGAATTAAGGTATAGCAGAATTCTTGTTTATTACACTATTGGTGATTGTATTATTCAGCATCTCAACCTAAGACTATTTCATTTTGGTCCAACATCCAGAAGAAGGGAAACAGTTTGGGACAACAAAAGTTCACTACCAAGTGTTAACTTTTCTTGGCAACCATCTGTATTTTCTCTTCTAAGCAGAGATGCTTTTGGACATGAACAGAAGGAGACAGTGGCAGTATCCTCACTTTTCTGCATAAGTGTGGGAAGCTGAAGACACTTGAGAACCAATGCTGCTCATGCTTCAACAATCACATGAATCTCTCCAATCTTGTAAAAGTTCAGTTCCTGATTTATTAGGTTTGTGGAGGACCCTTTGAAGTTGCCTTTCTAGCAAGCTCTTAAGATGTGTGATACAAAGGGCATATGTACCTCACACTTCAAATCGAAAGGTCTGTTTTGGTCTCCACTTCTTTAAGGAAGTGGTTTTCAAACTTCAATGCTTATTCAAATAATCTTAGGATCTTTTAAATTCTGAACATCAATTCCAAAACCAAGGACAATTAAATCAGAATCTCTGGCAATGGATTCTAGATATCATAGTAAAAGGAAGACAAATAATGTCAAAGTGCAGAGGACTTAAAATCCATTGTCTTAGAAGCAATGATTTAATATGGGTGATATTCTCACTTGAAATTGTGCAGCTCATAATATCAACAAAAACATCAGATTAGGATGCTCCAATGGATCTTCTGTCCTCAGAAGCAATGAATAAAAAGCATAAACTGTCAAAATTATATTTGTCATAACAAATAGTGTCAGGTTTATAGCAACCATCTTGAAGGCTGAATCAAAAAGGTAACAAATGAGGAGAGAGTTTGCAGCATTTCTACTTAGCCCTATAACCCCACATCTCAAGTGTGGGTGGATTCTGAAGACAGCAACATCTAGTTCCTGTTCCTGATTCCAGAGGGAGAAAGGAGATTTAGATCTCAAGAAATTGTGCTTGTCTCATTTAACCTCTCAGAACATTTAGTGAAGGTTAGATGCAAGGTTGTTGCCTTTCTTTGGTCTTAGAACTCTGTCATGGCAAAAATAGTGGCAAATTGGAGGATGGCACTTGAAAACATTAGAATGAGAATGAGAATTCTCTTCTGCCCAGTGATATAAGATGCCCAGTGATGTAAGTAATAAACACATCAAAATCCTGTCTAGGAAAGCTGAAGAGGCCGATTTTAGAGAATAAATATTTTGAAAAACTTGTTTTAAGGGAAATCAAGAAAGCCAAGAGTGTGTTTTGAAAGCATTTGTGCTTATTCAGAAAAGGACCAAGAAGAACCTATGTTGCCACATCAGTGTGATGATAAAACTTCAAAAAATTAGGAAGTGAAGACATAGGTAGTTGTTTAAAAGGCCTAGCTAAGCATAAGGGAATACTCAAACAGAACCAATGCACTAAGACAGGGAAAGGTGTTTAATTTCACATGTGTGTTTTTCATATGGAATGCTCTATGCATAGAGAACATATTCAAGTCTTAGTGAACACTCATATTGTGTTCACTCATGTGAAACCCTCTTGAAAATGATATCTTCAAATATACTAAGGTAAATCAGGATCTGACTCATTTGTGAATAAGATCTATGGATATTCTTTGGCAGAATGGAATGAATCTGGGCTTGAACCCAATAGGAGATACTTCATGTGCAAAGAAAATCGAACATGAAGATGGGAAGGAAAGAACCAGACATTGAAGCCAGAGAAGGGAGAGAGATCACCATGTGACAGAGAAATTCCATCACCACAATTCTACCAAGTATGACAGAAAGCATGGACTTGCTGACATTTTGATTTTAGTCTTCTAGTCTTCAAAACTGTGAGACAGTAAAGGCATCTTGCTTAAGCCCGTATTTGTCATGTCAGCTCTGGTAA
>NW_027518255.1:39290-51267 GCF_023851605.1 Tamandua tetradactyla | reverse complement strand
ACTAAGACTATTAGTATTAATGAATTTTTTTGTATGTAAAACCTCTTTTTCTCAATATGACTCAGAGACAATTGCATACAACAATAATTATAAACCTATGTTATTGGGAACAAAATATATAAAGATGTAAATTGTGACAATAACTTAAAGAGGGGTTGATTGTGCTATGTAAGACTATTATCAGTAATAGAGGACTTAATACTGTAAACCACCTAGATCTAGGGGACCTACACAGAGCATGTCACAAAACAGAAGCAAGTATCCATTCTTTTTAAGCTCACATGGGATATTTTCAAGGTTAGACCATATATCTAGTTACAAAATAAGTCTATAAAATTTTTAAAAGACTGAAACACACAAAGTATCTTCCCAAACAATAATGAAATGAACCATAATTCAGTAACATAAGGAAAACTAGAAAATTCACAAAAGTGTGGAAATTAAATAGCACCCATTTCACAAACTGTGGGTGATAAATCAATTACAAGGGATATTACAAAATATATTGAGATGAATGAAAATGATAACACAATATACTAAATTTCTGGGATGAAAAGAAAGCAGTGTTCAAACAAATTGTATCTTTATCCTTACCTTAATCAAGTAAAATAATTCCCAATTAAGTATGTAACTTTACATGTTATGCATTGCATAGATCGATAAAAAGGAGGGCAGACTAAGCACAAAGTTATGAGAAAAAGAAAATAAGAAAGATTAAAATGGACAAACACAGAATGTAGAAGAAAAAACAACAGACAAAATCAACAAAACCAAAACATGGTTCTTTGAAACATCAATAAAATTGCCAAGACTTTACCTCAACTGACAAACACCAGTAACAAAAATGAGAAAATAAAGTGGGGAATTGAATGAGGATTCTATAAATAATTGTAATCCAACAAGTAAAACAGTGTGGATGGCAAAAATTCCTAGAAATAAACAAATAACAAAAATTGACTCAAAAAGATATAAAATACCTTAACAGAACTATAATAAGCAAAGAATTTGAATCAGAAATCAAAAACCTCCCATGAATTAAAAATCAAGACATCTTCACTGTTGAAATCAATAAAACATTTAAAGAAAAACTGGCACCAATACTTTCCAAACTCTTCCATAAAACAGAATAGAACATGTATTATATCCACAAAATGGAATATCTTTCAGCCAGAAATAGGAAAGAAGTAATCACATCATATAACAATGAACAAATAAACAAACATGCTAAGTTAATGAAGACAGACCTAAAAGTTCACGTATCTTAATGACTTTATTTATATGCAATAGCCAGTGTAAGTAAATACATAGAGACAGAAAGAAGATTAATGTTTAATAGGGTTTGATAGTGGTAGATATGGGGTTTCTTTTGAGGATTACAAAAATGTATTGGTACTAGATAAAACCAATGCACAACACTGTGAATATAGTAAATGCCACTGACTGTACACTTCAAAATAGTTCATTTGATGTTATGTGCATTCAGCTCCATCAAAAAAATGGGATAATCATAAGTCAAGGAAATCCAATTTACTTTTGAAACATAAAACATATTTTAATGTATCTGTTGTGAATATGAACATTAACAGAATAAAATTTCAATTAATTTTTGTTTGTCATATTCACATCATGCAAACATCCCACCACAGAGGAAAAAAATGAAAAATACTAAATGAAGATAGAGGCCTTAGAATTCCTTTCAAATGTTAAATTTGTGAATGAAATGGCAATAAACTTATGTACTACAACCATGCTATGTGCTAAAAAATATTCACTTAATTTCTACTTATGAAAAGCAATTCTAGACAATAAAAAATAAACACAAGAAAGAAAAAAACAAAGACAAAATAAAAAATAGAAAAAGTAATTATAAAATTATCATTCCATTTTGAGAGAACAGAGAACATTCATAACTTAATCAAGGGAGTTCTGTTTGGCTTTTAACCTACCACATCCATCCTCCCTTCTTTATCCCAGGAACCTGTTTTTTTTGTTCACATCATTTTACATTCTGAAAGGTCCTTATTTATTCATCTTTATGCCAGTTTGAAAGTATTGTATGTCCCATAAAAGCCATGTTTTAATCCTGATCTAATCTTGTGGGAGCAATCGTTTCTTCTAATATAATTCAATACTGTAGGGCACAAGCTTTAATTAAACTATCTTCTCAGAGATGAAGCATGCCTTATTGTGGGTGTCACCTTTTTATTAGATGGAGATGTAACTCTGCCCATTCAGGGTGGGTTTTCCTTAGTTTACTGAAGTCCTTTAAAAGAGGAAACATATTGTAGAGAGAGACAGAAATGACAGAAACCTCAGAGTTGACTGAGAAAGCAGATGTAGATGCTTGGAGAACAGATTCTTCAGAGAATAGAGACAAATGTTTGGAGATGCTTGGAGCCCAGTAGACATTGCCATGATATGTTAAGCAAGACAGAATCTGGAGAAAGCCAAGAAAAGCCAAGAGATTAAAACCAGCCCCAGAGCAGCAGTGAGGAACCCATGCATGTAGAGACTGAAAACAACAGAGCCCAGGAGCAAGGGATCAGCAGTTGCCAGCCACATGATGTCCCAGCCAGCAGGTGTTCCAGACAATTTGGCCTTTCTGAGTGAAGCTACCCTCTTCTTGGCACCTTAATTTGGGCATTTTCATAGACTTAGAACTGGAAACTTGTAACTTATTAAATTCCCTTTTCGAAAAGCTGTTCCACTTTTGGTATATTGCACTCCAGCAACTTGCAAACTAACACAATCTGATATTTCCTAATTTATTTGAGGGAATTCTGGTATGTTGTCTATAAGGTATCTAGTCAGTGTCTTTGTCTCCTTTCTCTATCTCCAGGACTAAAATGATTCCTTACATGATAATCAAGTCAGAAGCACTTATGAAGGAATTAAGGAATGTATGAATCTCTTTCCTGCCCTTCAAACTGGCCTTATATCCATATTATCCAACATCATATATGGGTTTTAATTTTGTAATTTTCTGGCAAAGCCCATCAACATGAAGAGTGTAAAAAAGATGAAGAGTGTGTATCCACAGAATGAAGACCTAACTAGGTTTATTATGTTTGTAATCAGGGTGTGACCCCTGGAATATAGCCCTTCTCAGATTTAGTAACTGCTTTTAAACAGAATGCAAAATGGAGGTTTATGGATGATGAAAATAAGCTGGAAAGGGTGGAAACTACAGAGAAGAGTAAAGTGCTTCTCTCTGAATTTTTTCTGAGAAATTGGTTGACCTGTGTCTTAAAATTTGGGAGATCATCTGGGTTCTCCAAACAGTAAGCTGTGAGCATACCACATTCACTTATACTTTCATAAGCCCTGCTTATATTTAGACATTTGTTGTATCAAAGCCACTTTTACCTCATTATCTACATTTCCTATTTTTAATGAGGCCTTTTACCATTTGAGTTTTGAATCTCTTTCAGTAATTTTAACTGTCCCCTCCAAGATTCTATGCCTATACTGTGTAATGCTGTAAGCCCTAGATTTGAATTACTGTTAAATTTACATTGACTTTAAAAAGTCAAACAGAACTAAAAGTTCAGCTCTTCAGAGTCACCAGTTTTAACAGCCCCATCCAAGACTCTAGATCTGTGCTGTACAATATCATAAGTAATAGCCTCAAATTGTTACTAAACTTACATTGATGTTAACATAATCAATTAAAACTAAAATTTAAGCTCCTCAATAGTGCCAGTCAAATTTAAAGATTTCATTATGTACATGTGGGCAGTGGTTTCTGTTATGGACTGTGCAGAAATATAAGCCGGGATGGAGTACTATCTTTACTGCAGACAACACTGTATGACAAGTTGTCTGTGTATTAGTATTTCTCCTATTTTTTGTATATAAATAATTTATTTTCTCCTTCTCTCTTAATTGCCCTATATGTCTTTCTTCAAATGATATTTTCACTGTATTTGTTTTAACTTCATAAGGTAAGTATGCATATTGTTTAATTGGTATTTTCCACAAAATGAGGCAAAAATTATCCAATAGTATTGGTTTAATTTTATTCACCTTTCAAATGTACTGCTTTCATGTATAAATTTCTTCTATACATGTGGAAACCATTCTCTCTTTAATATTACTGAATGTCCTGGTTTAAAAGGATGCATGCCCCCTAGAAAAGTTATGTTTTAATCAAAATCCCACTTCATAAAAGTAGAATAATTCCTATTCAATATTGTATGTTTCAAACTGTAATCAGATCATCTCCATAGATGATGTGATTTGGTCAAGAGTGGTTGTTAAACTGGATTAGGTAATGGCATGTCTCCACCCATCTGGGTGGGTTTGATTGGTTCATTGTAGTCCTATAAAAGCAGAAACATTTTGGAGAATGGGATATTGGAGAGAGCAGAGAATGCTGCAGCACCACGAAGTAGAGAGTCCACAATCCAGCAACCTTTGGAGATGAAGAAGGAAAATGCCCCCTGGGGAGCTTCATGAAACTGGAAGCCAGGAGAAAAAGCTAGCAGATGATACTGTGTTCACCATGTGCCCTTCCAGCTGAGAGAGGAGACCTGACTGTGTTCACCATGTGCCTTCTCATTAGAGGGAGAAACTCTGAACTTCATTAGCCTTCTTGAACCAAGGTATCTTTCCCTAGATGCCTTAGATTGGACATTTCAATAGACTTGTTTTAATTGGGACATTTTCTCAGCCTTAGAACTGTAAACTAGCAACTCATTAAATTCCCCCTTTTAAAAGCCATTCCATTTCTGGTATATTGTATTCTGGCAGCTAGCAAACTAGAACACTAAACTTTTGGATATATCAGATGTTAAACATTAATAAGGGTTTTGCTTTGGTATATGATTGTTTTAATTTGCTAGCTACTAGAAAGTCAATGGCTTTCAAAAAGGAGAATTTAATAAGTTGCATGTTCACAATTTTTAGGCTGAGAAAATGTCCCAATTAAAACAAATCTATAGAAATGTCCGAATTAAGGCTTCCTGGGAGATACTTTGATTCAAGAAGACCAATGAACTTCAGAGTTCTTTTCTCAAATAGAAAGGCAGATGGTGAACACAGTCCAGGTTTCTTTCTTGTCTGGAAGGGCACATGGTGAACATGGCATGATCTGCTAGCTTCCTCTCCAGCTCCATTGGAGGCATTTTTCTTCTTCATTTCCAAAAGTCACTAGCCAGTGGACTATCTGTGTGGAGGGCCAGGAGCAATTAATCAGGCCCAAGCAGGGAGAGTCCCCACACCATTGGGGTAGAATGTCCCCAAGAGTTAAATAATAACCAATGCTAAGAAACTGTGGGAATGGGATAGGTTTTGGCAATGGCTAACAACATTCTTCTTCTATGAACTGCTTGCTTGCTAGAAACTGCATTAAAAAACCACAGCATGATTTTAGTCTTTATAAGCACACCTTTAAAACCTCTAGGGGCTGATCTCTGAATCCTCTTTCTTGGAGGTTTCTGAGGCAGTTGCTGGCCAGCTAATAAAGACTCCAAATTAGCTTGCAGTTTTGAATTGTGTGGCCTCCTCTTTTGGTGTGCCGCACAACATCTGCTTCATGGTTCTGTGGCATTCTGTCATCCTTCTCTGCTCTCTCTGAATCTCCAGTAAACTAATCAAGACCCACCTGGAATGAATGGAGACATGTCTCCACCTAAGTCAGTTTAGCACGCACTCTTGAGTGAGTCACATCTCTATGGAGGTAATCTTATTAAAGCTTCCAACATACAGTACTACGTAGGGATGAGAAGAAATGACTCCCTTTACAAAATGGGATTAGGATTAAAACATGGCCTTTCTAGGGTACATGCATCTTTTCAAACTGGCACATTGATTCAATATGAAAGTGTAGATTTGTGATTTATAATTTGAGTTATTACTTCATTCATATTAAATAGATTTTTTCTACAGGATTTGTCTTGGTTTTTCTATCCATGCTTCACTAGAATGCAAGCAGAAAGCAAGAATTTTTTGTTCAATTGTCCATTTTATTCCCTGCAATACCTGGACCAGCACCTAGCCCATTGATGCTACTGGGATTTAAGAGGAACCACTTAAAAACATCTCTTTAAAACACTGCATCATTGAGTAAAAGGAAGACAAATGATTGGTGAGTGGATAGTTGATTTTTTCACTAACAGAGCTATTGGTAACATGTTTTGGTGTGGAAACAAAGAGATGCCAAACACTGAACTGCAGCACTAAGCAGATCTGTCCACAGAGAGGAAGAGCTGGGAAATGACAAGCCTGCTTTTACATGACAATGAATGCCTTTATGTACTAAAGTGACTTTGAGGATATGTTTTACATCTACTTCTGTTGGCTCTTTAAGAGATCCAGATGGAAAGCCTAAGCAGAGCACCCACACATCCTAGAGGCACTAAGGACTTAAATCACTACATTCACTCTGTTGATAATGTGTATAATATTTTTTGTACAAAGTATTTTTGAATAAATGGACATGAATTATTTGAAAGCATTAAAAAGTTTGTAATATCACCTCAAGATCAAGAGGATAGGTATGTTCTTTGTGATATATTTCATCTCCATTTTATCACATAGTTTCTATTGACTCCATATGACAACACACTATGAAATGTCTTTACTTTGACTCCCTTCACTTAATATAAGTCTTTGTCACAGTCTACACTTTTATTCATCTATAGTTAGCTCCTACATTCAAGAATTCTTGTGCATCTTTTACTGTGATATTTTGAAAGAATGTATGTGCTTATATTATGAGCCATGATTGGGCTGCCTGATTTTGTAGACATTCTCCAGTATTTCATCAAGTTGGGGAAACCTTTCCCACTATTTGACTTGTTTCTTTTTTTTTACTGATCCTAAATATTTATATCTGAATTACAAAAGGTGAGAAGGATGATTGTTTAAAAATTGTTATATTTATATTTGTTTATCCACACTTAGATTGAGCATTCCAAAACTCTAAAATGAAATTTCTTAATTTCTATGGAATTAAAACATAAATTATTTTTTCATATTATGCACTCTTCCTTTAATAGTAACATTAACTTCTTCTGTTTTAGAAACAGTAAAATAGTCAGTGGGTCAAAGAAGAAATTGCAAGAGAAATCAGTAAATATTTCAAGACAAATGAAAATGAGAACATAACATATCAAAACTTATGGAATGCAGTGAAGGCAGTGCTAGGAAGGAAAATTGTGGCCCTAAACACCTACAATAAAAAGGAGGAAAGAACTAAAATTAAAGACCTAATGAAACACCTGAAGAAACTAGAGAAATGATAGCAAACTAATCTCAAAGCAAGCAGAATGAAAGAAACAAAGTTTAGGGCACAGTAAATGGAATAGAGAACCAAAAACAATAGACTCAATAAAAGCAAAAGTTGGTTCTTTGAGAGGATCATTAATATTAACAAACTTCACTAGACTGAAAAATCAAAAACAGAGAAAATGCAAACAAATAAACTCAGAAATAAGAGGGGTGACATTATTACTGAACCCACAGAAATTAAGAGGGGTGACATTATTACTGAACCCACAGAAATTAAAAGAAGCATAAGAGCATATTAGAACAACTGTATTCCAAAGAATTAGACACCTTAGATAAAATGAACAGATTCCTAAAATTATATGAATCCTATCCTGACTCTAGGAGAAATAGAAGACCTCAACAGGCCAGTTACAAGAAAAGAGATTGAATCTATCATCAAAATCCTCCCCACCAAGTACAGCCCAGGACCAGATGCCTTCACAGGTGGATGCAACCAATCATTCTATGAAATATTTAGTATCAATTGAGCTCAAACTCTTTGAAAAATTGAAGAAATCTACCTAGTTCATTCTACTATTCCAACATCATCCTAAGACCAAAGCCAGGTAAAGATGCCACAAGAAAAAAACGAATTATGAAACAAATTATCTAATGAATATAGATTCAAATATCCTTAACAAAATACTTTCTAATCAATCCAACAGTATATTAAAAGAATTAGATACCACAACCAAGTGGGTTTTATCTGAAAAATACAAGGTTTGGCCCAATACAAAAAAATTAATATAATACATGTAAAATTTTGAAGGCAAAAATTCACATGATCATATCAGTGGATGCACAAAAACCATTTGACAAAACTGAATATGCTTTAGTAAAATACTTCCAAAGATAAGAATAAAAAAGTTCCTCAACATGATAAAGGACATATATGATAAACTGACATAAACACCATAGAAAATGGTGACTAACTGAAAGCTTTCTCTCTAATGTTTTAACAGTGCAATGATGCCCACATCCACCACTCTTATTCAACATCATGCTTAAAGTTCTACTAGAGATATTAGGAAATAAGAGGGATCCATATTGTAAAGGGAGTATTAAAACATTCACTTTGCATATAATATGATCCCACCTATATAAATTTTCAAAAAGTCAACAAAACTACCAGAGCTAATAAATGAGTTCATCAAAGTGATGAGATACAAGAGCATCATGCAAATATCAGTAGTGTATTTATACACTAGTACTGAGCATTCTGAAGAGGAAATCAAGACTAAAAACGTCTCATTTGCAATGGCAACTAAAAGAATCAATATCATGGAATAAATTAACTAAGTATATAAAGGACCTGTATTTGGAAAACAACAAAATATTGTTAAAAGGAATCAAAGAAGAACTAAATAAATTAAGGGACATTCCATGTTCATGCATTAGAAGAATAAATATTGTTAAGAAGTCACTTCAACCAAAATTGATTTACAAATTCAAGGAAATCCTGATCAAAATATCAATAGCTGATGTTGAAGAAGAGGAAAAGGAAATTATCCAATTCATCGGGAAGATTAAGAGGCCCAGAATAGCCAAAAACATCCTGAAAAAGAAGAAAGAAGTTGGAGGACTCACACTTCTTAACTTTAAAGCTCATTACAAAAATTCAATGATGAAAACAGCCTGGACCTGACATAAAGGTAAACATATGGAACAATGGAGGCAATTGAGAGTTCAGAATTAGACCTGCACATTTTTGAACAATTGATTTTTGATGGGTCTGACAAGTCCACTCTACTAGGACAGAACAGTCTCTTCAACAAATATTGGAAAAACTGGGAGACATCTATATCCAAACAAAGAAAGAGGACCACTATCTCACATCTGATACAAAATCTACTTCAAAATGGATAAAAGACCAAAATGAAAGTGACAGGACCATAATGTTCCTGGAAGAAAATGTAAGTAGAACATGTGGTGGATAAAGACCTTACACTCAAAATCACAAGCAATGCAAGAAAGAATACATAAATGGAACCTCCATAAAATTGAATACTTTTGTGCTTCAAAAGGCTTTGCCAAGAATGTGAAAAGTCAGCCTACTCAATGGAAAAAATATTTGGATATCACAAATCCAATAAGAATTTATTATACAGATTATACAAAGAAATCATACAACTCAATGATAAAGTGTCAAATCCAATAAAAAGTGAGCAAAAGACTTGAATGGACATTTCTCAAAAGAGGAAATACTAATGACTAAAATGCACACAAAGGCATGCTCAGCATCACTACCTATTAGGGAAATGTAAATCAAAATTATGAGATATCATTTCACACCTACTACAATGGCCAATATTTAAATAAAACAAGAAAAATACAAATGTTGGAGAGGACATGAAGAAACAGGGACACTCATTTACTGCTGGTGTGGATGTAAAATGGTGCAGCTGATGTGGAAGACAGTTTTGCCATTCCTCAGGAAGCTAAATAAAAAACTACCATATGATGCAGTGATACCATTACTGTGTATATACCCAGAAGTGCTGAAAGCAGGGACATTAACAGACATTTGCACACTGAAGCTAATAGCAGCACTATATGCAACTACCAAAAGATGGAAACAACCCATGTTTATCAACTGATGAGGGATAAACAAGAAACATAATTGAATATCATTCAGCTGTAAGGAGGAATGAATTCCTGATGTCTGTAACAACACACATGAACCTTGAGTACATTATGCTTAATGAAGTAAGCCAGACACAGAAGGACAAATATTTTATGATCTCACTAATATGAACTAATAATAAACAAAATCAGAGTCATAATCTAGAATATAAGGTACCAGGACAATGGAGGGTAGAAAATGGGGAGCTGATGCATATTTTTTGTAGAATTTCTTATTACATTGATTCATAATAATTTGAAATGGATGAAAGGTGATGATGGTACTATATTATTGTGATTCTAATTAGAACTGATGAACTATGTGATAGTGGTTAAAAGGGGAAATTTAGTGTCATGTGTGTCACTAGGAGGAAAGTTAGATAAAACAGATGATGAGGGTGAGCCACGATGGCTCAGCAGGCAAGAATACTTTTCCACCTTTAGTGGAGTTATGCAGAAGCTGCAGCTGACACATGAAGGCCACTAGACAACACAGAAAATATCTAGGAACTCAGAAATGCATAAAATTTATGTATAGTATTATGTAATATCAATATGTGTTATCTTTCAATGCCAATACATTATTGTAAGCAGAAAAAAATTCAGACTTCTTCTCTGTTATAAGTAGAGGACCAAAACATTGTATGCAGATTTTATACATTG
This sequence comes from Tamandua tetradactyla, assembly GCF_023851605.1. Lineage (NCBI taxonomy): Eukaryota > Metazoa > Chordata > Mammalia > Pilosa > Myrmecophagidae > Tamandua > Tamandua tetradactyla. The sequence continues at coordinate 40,710 of NW_027518255.1, read as the reverse complement.
TGGGGGCACCACTAGCTCCCTAACCCCTGTGATGTGGAAGGGAGAACCCTATTCTACTTACAAGTGACACACCTTAAATTCAAAGACACATATTAGTCAAAAGTGAAAAAATAACCCATGAATATTGTAACCAAAACAGAGTGGGGATGGTTAAATACTCAGCAGACAAAATAGACTAAAAGTCAAGTATTCTGAGGAGGAACGAAGAAAGACCTTATCTCTATTGATAAAAGGATCCATTACAAACATAAATAGAATATATAAACTCAGTCTTAAAACATAGAATATAGGGTACATAGAAATAGCCAGAAGTTAGAGAAGAGGGGGACAATTACCTATTGCACAGTGAATTTTTAACCAGGTTGAACTTAAATATTTGGAAATGTGTAGAGGTGAGGTTAGCTTGTTATTGTGATTATAAATAATAGTTCTCTATTGTAGGTGAATTTGGTTGAAAGGGGTTGATAGAGAAATAGCAAGTCAACACTACAAATATAATCAATTTCTTGTATGAAATATTACAAATATATAATGCTTGTATAAAGAGTTAATATAAGTGATATATGGGGAAGATACCTTTGTCAGCTACAGACTAGAGTTAACAGTAATACCTTAATATTATTTCATCAACAATAATATGTGTACCACACCAATACTAGAGGTCAACAATAGAGGAGACAAGGGATATGGGATGATTTACTTTTTCTGCTTTTTATGTCTATGTGTCATTTTTCTTTCTGGAGCAATGAAAATGCTCTAAAACTAAGTGTAATGATGACTGTACAATGAGAGGATGCTACTGTGAGATGTATACATATATGATATGTCAATATATTGCAATAAAATTTGAGGATAAAAACAGGTAAAAAACCATTATGAGGGCTAAAATATGTGAAGAAAACATTCACAGATTTATGGGAGAAATAGGTGATTCCATATTAATAGTAGGAGATTTCAAAAATCACTTTAAATAATGGCTAGCACATCCACAATGAAGGCCAAAAGAAAAAGGGGACTTGAATAATAATATGTACCAAGTAGATGCAACAGACATATATAGTCATATATAACATAAATAGAGAGGGAGAGTGTGAGAAATAGATTACACAAATATGTTTGAAAACAACAGAGTAAGTATTCTTCTGAAGTGAAGAAGGATCATTCCCTAGGACAGACTGTATATTATATCAAAAACACATTGGAATACAAGTTTCAACAAATTTTAGAAGGCTGAAATCATATAAAGGAGCTTACCCAAACAAAATAAAATTAATCTACTTATCAGTAACAAGAGAATATGAAAATTTACAAATATGTGGAAATTAAACAATGACTCATAAGAAACCAATGTGGCAAAGAAAAAAATCACCAGGAAATTTGGAAAATCTTAAGATGAATGAAAAGGAAAATACAAAATACT
>NW_027518255.1:0-38790 GCF_023851605.1 Tamandua tetradactyla | reverse complement strand
TTGGGAACAAAATATATAAAGATGTAAATTGTGACAATAACTTAAATAGGGGTTGATTGTGCTATGTAAGACTATTATCAGTAATAGAGGACTTAATACTGTAAACCACCTAGATCTAGGGGACCTACACAGAGCATGTCACAAAACAGAAGCAAGTATCCATTCTTTTTAAGCTCACATGGGATATTTTCAAGGTTAGACCATATATCTAATTAAAAAATAAGTCTATAAAAATTTTAAAAGACTGAAACACACAAAGTATCTTCCCAAACAATAATGAAATGAACCATAATTCAGTAACATAAGGAAAACTAGAAAATTCACAAAAGTGTGGAAATTAAATACCACCCATTTCACAAACTGTGGGTGATAAACCAATTACAAGGGATATTACAAAATATATTGAGATGAATGAAAATGATAACACAATATACTAAATTTCTGGGATGAAAAGAAAGCAGTGTTCAAACAAATTGTATCTTTATCCCTACCTTAATCAAGTAAAATAATTCCCAATTAAGTATGTAACTTTACATGTTATGCATTGCATAGATCGATAAAAAGGAGGGCAGACTAAGCACAAAGTTATGAGAAAAAGAAAACAAGAAAGATTAAAATGGACAAACACAGAATGTAGAAAAAAAAACAACAGACAAAATCAACAAAACCAAAACATGGTTCTTTGAAACATCAATAAAATTGCCAAGACTTTACCTCAACTGACAAACACCAGTAACAAAAATGAGAAAATAAAGTGGGGGATTGAATGAGGATTCTATAAATAATTGTAATCCAACAAGTAAAACAGTGTGGATGGCAAAAATTCCTAGAAATAAACAAATAACAAAAATTGACTCAAGAAGATATAAAATACCTTAACAGAACTATAATAAGCAAAGAATTTGAATCAGAAATCAAAAACCTCCCATGAATTAAAAATCAAGACATCTTCACTGTTAAAATCAATAAAACATTTAAAGAAAAACTGGCACCAATACTTTCCAAACTCTTCCATAAAACAGAATAGAAGATGTATTATATCCACAAAATGGAGTATCTTTCAGCCAGAAATAGGAAAGAAGTAATCACATCATATAACAATGAACAAATAAAGAAACATGCTAAGTTAATGAAGACAGACCTAAAAGTTCACATATCTTAATGACTTTATTTATATGCAATAGTCAGTGTAAGTAAATACATAGAGACAGAAAGAAGATTAATGTTTAATAGGGTTTGATAGTGGTAGATATGGGGTTTCTTTTGAGGATTACAAAAATGTATTGGTACTAGATAAAACCAATGCACAACACTGTGAATATAGTAAATGCCACTGACTGTACACTTCAAAATAGTTCATTTGATGTTATGTGCATTCAGCTCCATCAAAAAAATGGGATAAGGAAGATGGCGGCTTAGTAAGACGCGCGGATCTTAGTTTCTTCTCCAGGACACCTACTAGGGGAGTAGAAACGATACAGAAAGCGCCCAAAGCCACAACAGAGATAAAAAAGACAGCGTACCCCATCCTGGAACGGCTGGCTGGCTGAGAGAAGCAGCTCGGGTGAGATCGCCGAGGCGCGCGGGCCTTACTGGGCGGGGTGGCAAGCGGCCGGAGTTACTCCCTTCCCCCTTCCCGGGCCGGCTGGGAGAATTGGAGAGGAGGTCCCCTGAAACAAAGACGGCTGGCGCCCACACCACGCGCAGCCCCGGGACCAACTGAGAGAATTGGATCGGAAACCCCCAGGCCGCGGAGAACGGTGACGGGTGGGGGAGGCCCCTTCCAAACCCGTGACTCCCGGGGAACGTGCACTCTCTCGGACGGGCCGCTGCCGCTGGCGCCCTCCCGCCACGCTTGTTGCCCAGGGCTGACTAGGAAATTCGGACGGGCTCTTTCCCTGGCTGCGGCGACCAGCAACCCTCCCTGCGTTCGGACCCTGGGCCGGCTCAAGCCGCTTCGGCTAGCGAACCCCCAGGATGGCGAGAGTTTTCCAAAGTTTAAGGTCCCACAGTACCTTTTACTGGTGGGACCCGCAGACAAACGTGTGCCACGAGCGCCACCTACTGGGCAGGATAAGAAAAACAGAACCCAGAGATTTCACAGAAAAATATTACAACCTTGCTGGGTCCAACACCAAGAGAAATCTGAATAAATGCCCAGACGCCAGCAGCAGAAGATAACTGTCCACGCTCAAAAGATAGAGAATATGGCCCAGTCAAAGGAACAAACCAATAGCTCAAATGAGACACAAGAGCTGAGACAACTAATCCTGAATATACGAACAGAAATGGAAAACCTCTTCAAAAATGAAATCGATAAATTGAGGGAGGACATGAAGAGGACATGGGCTGAACATAAAGAAGAAATAGAAAAACTGAAAAAACAAATCGCAGAACTTATGGAAGTGAAGGATAAAGTAGCAAACATAGAAAAAATAATGGATAGTTACAATGATAGATTTAAAGAGACAGAAGATAGAATTAGTGATTTGGAGGATGGAACATCTGAATTCCAAAAAGAAACAGAAACTATAGGGAAAAGAATGGAGAAATTTGAACAGGGTATCAGGGAACTCAAGGACAATATGAACCGCACAAATATACGTGTTGTGGGTGTCCCAGAAGGAGAAGAGAAGGGAAAAGGAGGAGAAAAACTAATGGAAGAAATTTTCACTGAAAATTTCCCAACTCTTATGAAAGACCTAAAATTACAGATCCAAGAAGTGCAGCGCACCCCAAAGAGATTAGACCCAAATAGGCGTTCTCCAAGACACTTACTAGTTAGAATGTCAGAGGTCAAAGAGAAAGAGAAGATCTTGAAAGCAGCAAGAGAAAAACAATCCATCACATACAAGGGAAACCCAATAAGACTTTGTGTAGATTTCTCAGCAGAAACCATGGAAGCTAGAAGACAGTGGGATGATATATTTAAAATACTAAAAGAGAAAAACTGTCAGCCAAGACTCCTATATCCAGCAAAATTATCCTTCAAAAATGAGGGAGAAATTAAAACATTCTCAGACAAAAAGTCACTGAAAGAATTTGTGACCAAGAGACCAGCTCTGCAAGAAATACTAAAGGGAGCACTAGAGTCAGATACAAAAAGACAGAAGAGAGAGATATGGAAAAGAGTGTAGAAAGAAGGAAAATCAGATATGATATATATAATACAAAAGGCAAAATGTTAGAGGAAAATATTATCCAAACAGTAATAACACTAAATGTCAATGGACTGAATTCCCCAATCAAAAGACATAGATTGGCAGAATGGATTAAAAAACAGGATCCTTCGATATGCTGTCTACAGGAAACACATCTTAGACCCAAAGATAAACATAGGTTGAAAGTGAAAGGTTGGGAAAAGATATTTCATGCAAATAACAACCAGAAAAGAGCAGGAGTGGCTATACTAATATCCAACAAATTAGACTTCAAATGTAAAACAGTTAAAAGAGACAAAGAAGGACACTATATACTAATAAAAGGAACAATTAAACAAGAAGACATAACAATCATAAATATTTACGCACCGAATCAGAATGCCCCAAAATACGTGAGGAATATACTGCAAACACTGAAAAGGGAAATAGACTCATATACCATAATAGTTGGAGACTTCAACTCACCACTCTCATCAAGGGACAGAACATCTAGACAGAGGATCAACAAAGAAATAGAGAATCTGAATATTACTATAAATGAACTAGACTTAATAGACATTTATAGGACATTACATCCCACAACAGCAGGATACACCTTTTTCTCAAGTGCTCATGGATCATTCTCAAAGATAGACCATATGCTGGGTCACAAAGCAAGTCTTAACAAATTTAAAAAGATTGAAATCTTACACAACACTTTCTCGGACCATAAAGGAATGATGTTGGAAATCAATAATAGGCAGAGTGCCAGAAAATTCACAAATACGTGGAGGCTCAACAACACACTCCTAAACAACGACTGGGTCAAAGAAGAAATTGCAAGAGAAATTAGCAAATACCTCGAGGTGAATGAAAATGAAAACACAACATATCAAAACTTATGGGACGCAGCAAAGGCAGTGCTAAGAGGGAAATTTATTGCTCTAAATGCCTATATCAGAAAAGAAGAAAAGGCAAAAATTCAGGAATTAACTATCCATTTGGAAGAACTGGAGAAAGAACAGCAAGCTAACCCCAAAGCAAGCAAAAGGAAAGAAATAACAAAGATTAGAGCACAAATAAATGAAATTGAAAACATGAAAACAATAGAGAAAATCAATAAGGCCAGAAGTTGGTTCTATGAGAAAATCAATAAGATTGATGGGCCCTTAGCAAGATTGACAAAAAGAAGAAGAGAGAGGATGCAAATAAATAAGATCAGAAATGGAAGAGGAGACATAACTACTGACCTCACAGAAATAAAGGAGGTAATAACAGGATACTATGAACAACTTTACGCTAATAAATACAACAATTTAGAGGAAATGGACGGGTTCCTGGAAAGACATGAACAACCAACTTTGACTCAAGAAGACATAGATGACCTCAACAAACCAATCACAAGTAAAGAAATTGAATTAGTCATTCAAAAGCTTCCTAAAAAGAAAAGTCCAGGACCAGATGGCTTCACATGTGAATTCTACCAAACGTTCCAGAAAGAATTAGTACCAATTCTCTTCAAACTCTTCAAAAAAATCGAAGTGGAGGGAAAACTACCTAATTCATTCTATGAAGCCAACATCACCCTCATACCAAAACCAGGCAAAGATATTACAAAAAAAAGAAAACTACAGACCAATCTCTCTAATGAATACAGATGCAAAAATCCTCAATAAAATTCTAGCAAATCGTATCCAACAGCACATTAAAAGAATTATACATCATGACCAAGTAGGATTCATCCCAGGTATGCAAGGATGGTTCAACATAAGAAAATCAATTAATGTAATACACCATATCAACAAATCAAAGCAGAAAAGTCACATGATCATCTCAATTGATGCAGAGAAGGCATTCGACAAGATTCAACATCCTTTCCTGTTGAAAACACTTCAAAAGATAGGAATACAAGGGAACTTCCTTAAAATGATAGAGGGAATATATGAAAAACCCACAGCTAATATCATCCTCAATGGGGAAAAATTGAAAACTTTCCCCCTAAGATCAGGAACAAGACAAGGATGTCCACTATCACCACTATTATTCAACATTGTGTTGGAGGTTCTAGCCAGAGCAATTAGACAAGAAAAAGAAATACAAGGCATCAAAATTGGAAAGGAAGAAGTAAAACTATCACTGTTTGCAGACGATATGATACTATACGTCGAAAACCCGGAAAAATCCACAACAAAACTACTAGAGCTAATAAATGAGTACAGCAAAGTAGCAGGTTACAAGATCAACATTCAAAAATCTGTAGCATTTCTATACACTAGTAAGGAACAAGCTGAGGGGGAAATCAAGAAACGAATCCCATTTACAATTGCAACTAAAAGAATAAAATACCTAGGAATAAATTTAACTAAAGAGACAAAAAACCTATATAAAGAAAACTACAAAAAACTGCTAAAAGAAATCACAGAAGACCTAAATAGATGGAAGGGCATACCGTGTTCATGGATTGGAAGACTAAATATAGTTAAGATGTCAATCCTACCTAAATTGATTTACAGATTCAATGCAATACCAATCAAAATCCCAACAACTTATTTTTCAGAAATAGAAAAACCAATAAGCAAATTTATCTGGAAGGGCAGTGTGCCCCGAATTGCTAAAAACATCTTGAGGAAAGTAAACGAAGCTGGAGGTCTCGCGCTGCCTGACTTTAAGGCATATTATGAAGCCACAGTGATCAAAACAGCATGGTATTGGCATAAAGATAGATATATCGACCAATGGAATCGAATAGAGTGCTCAGATATAGACCCTCTCATCTATGGACATTTGATCTTTGATAAGGCAGTCAAGCCAACTCACCTGGGACAGAGCAGTCTCTTCAATAAATGGTGCCTAGAGAACTGGATATCCATATGCAAAAGAATGAAAGAAGACCCATCTCTCACACCCTATACAAAAGTTAACTCAAAATGGATCAAAGATCTAAACATTAGGTCTAAGACCATAAAACAGTTAGAGGAAAATGTTGGGAGATATCTTATGGATCTTACAACTGGAGGCGGTTTTATGGACCTTAAACCTAAAGCAAGAGCACTGAAGAAGGAAATAAATAAATGGGAACTCCTCAAAATTAAACACTTTTGTGCATCAAAGAACTTCATCAAGAAAGTAGAAAGACAGCCTTCACAATGGGAGACAATATTTGGAAATGATATATCAGATAAAGGTCTAGTATCCAGAATTTATAAAGAGATTGTTCATCTCAACAACAAAAAGACAGCCAACCCAATTACAAAATGGGAAAAAGACTTGAACAGACACCTCTCAGAAGAGGAAATACGGATGGCCAAGAGGCACATGAAGAGATGCTCAATGTCCCTGGCCATTAGAGAAATGCAAATCAAAACCACAATGAGATATCATCTCACACCCACCAGAATGGCCATTATCAACAAAACAGAAAATGACAAGTGCTGGAGAGGATGCGGAGAAAGAGGCACACTTATCCACTGTTGGTGGGAATGTCAAAGGGTGCAACCAGTGTGGAAGGCAGTTTGGCGGTTCCTCAAAAAGCTGAATATAGAATTGCCATACGACCCAGCAATACCATTGCTAGGTATCTACTCAAAGGACTTAAGGGCAAAGACACAAACGGACATTTGCACACCAATGTTTATAGCAGCATTATTTACAATTGCAAAGAGGTGGAAACAGCCAAAATCTCCATCAACAGAAGAGTGGCTAAACAAACTGTGGTATATACATACGATGGAATATTATGCAGCTTTAAGACAAGATAAACTTATGAACCATGTAATAACATGGATGGACCTAGAGAATATTATGCTGAGTGAATCCAGCCAAAAACTAAAGGACAAATACTGTATGGTCCCACTGATGTGAACGGACATTCGAGAATAAACTTGAAATATGGCATTGGTAACAGAGTTCAGCAGGAGTTAGAAACAGGGTAAGACAATGGGTAATTGAAGCTGAAGGGATACAGACTGTGCAACAGGACTAGATACAAAAACTAAAAAATGGACAGCACAATAATACCTAATTGTAAAGTAATCATGTTAAAACACTGAATGAAGCTGCATCTGAGCTATAGGTTTTTGTTTTGTTTTGTTTTGTTTTGTTTTGATTTTACTATTATTACTTTTATTTTTTTCTCTATATTAACATTCTATATCTTTTTCGGTTATGTTGCTAGTTCTTCTAAACCAATGCAAATGTACTAAGAAATGATGATCATGCATCTATGTGATGATGTTAAGAATTAATGATTGCATGTGTAGAATGGTATGATCTCTAAATGTTGGGTTAATTTCTTTTTTTCCGTTAATTTAAAAAAAAAAAAAAGAGAAGGGATAATTGGAGATGAAGGGATACAGACTGTACAACGGGACTGGATATAAAAACTCAGAAATGGACAGCACAATACTACCCAATTGTAATGCAATTATGTTAAAACACTGAATGAAGCTGCATGTGAGGTATAGGTTTTTTGTTTTTGTTTTTTTTGGTTTTTTTTCTTTCTATTATTGTTTTAATTCTTATTCTGTTGTCTTTTTATTTCTTTTTCTAAATCGATGCAAATGTACTAAGAAATGATGAATATGCAACTATGTGATGTTATTAAGAATTACTGATTGTACATGTAGATTGGAATGATTTCTAATTGTTTTGTTAATTCTTTTTTAATTAATAAAAAAAAAAAAGGAAAAAAAAATTAATCTGACAAGAAAAAAAAAATGGGATAATCAGAAGTCAAGGAAATCCAATTTACTTTTGAAACATAAAACATATTTTAATGAATCTGTTGTGAATATGAACATTAACAGAATAAAATTTCAATTAATTTTTGTTTGTCATATTCACATCATGCAAACATCCCACCACAGAGGAAAAAAATGAAAAATACTAAATGAAGATAGAGGCCTTAGAATTCCTTTCAAATGTTAAATTTGTGAATGAAATGGCAATAAACTTATGTACTACAACCATGCTATGTGCTAAAAAGTATTCACTTAATTTCTACTTATGAAAAGCAATTCTAGACAATAAAAAATAAACACAAGAAAGAAAAAACAAAGACAAAATAAAAAATAGAAAAAGTAATTATAAAATTATCATTCCATTTTGAGAGAACAGAGAACATTCATAACTTAATCAAGGGAGTTCTGTTTGGCTTTTAACCTACCACCTCCATCCTCCCTTCTTTATCCCAGGAACCTGTTTTATTTTGTTCACATCATTTTACATTCTGAAAGGTCCTTATTTATTCATCTTTATGCCAGTTTGAAAGTATTGTATGTCCCATAAAAGCCATGTTTTAATTCTGATCTAATCTTGTGGGAGCAATCGTTTCTTCTAATATAATTCAATACTGTAGGGCACAAGCTTTAATTAAACTATCTTCTCAGAGATGAAGCATGCCTTATTGTGGGTGTCACCTTTTTATTAGATGGAGATGTAACTCTGCCCATTCAGGGTGGGTTTTCCTTAGTTTACTGAAGTCCTTTAAAAGAGGAAACATATTGTAGAGAGAGACAGAAATGACAGAAACCTCAGAGTTGACTGAGAAAGCAGATGTAGATGCTTGGAGAACAGTTTCTTCAGAGAATAGAGACAAATGTTTGGAGATGCTTGGAGCCCAGCAGACATTGCCATGATATGTTAAGCAAGACAGAATCTGGAGAAAGCCAAGAAAAGCCAAGAGATTAAAACCAGCCCCAGAGCAGCAGTGAGGAATCCATGCATGTAGAGACTGAAAACAACAGAGCCCAGGAGCAAGGGATCAGCAGTTGCCAGCCACATGATGTCCCAGCCAGCAGGTGTTCCAGACAATTTGGCCTTTCCGAGTTAAGCTACCCTCTTCTTGGCACCTTAATTTGGGCATTTTCATAGACTTAGAACTGGAAACTTGTAACTTATTAAATTCCCTTTCGAAAAGCTGTTCCACTTTTGGTATATTGCACTCCAGCAACTTGCAAACTAACACAATCTTCTGATTATTGATATTTCCTAATTTATTTGAGGGAATTCTGGCATGTTGTCTATAAGGTGTCTAGTCAGTGTCTTTGTCTCCTTTCTCTATCTCCAGGACTAAAATGATTCCTTACATGATAATCAAGTCAGAAGCACTTATGAAGGAATTAAGGAATGTATGAATCTCTTTCCTGCCCTTCAAAATGGCCTTATATCCATATTATCCAACATCATATATGGGTTTTAATTTTGTAATTTTCTGGCAAAGCCCATCAACATGAAGAGTGTAAAAAAGAAAAAAAAAGATGAAGAGTGTGCATCCACAGAATGAAGACCTAACTAGGTTTATTATGTTTGTAATCAGGGTGTGACCCCTGGAATATAGCCCTTCTCAGATTTAGTAACTGTTTTTAAACAGAATGCAAAATAGAGGTTTATGGATGATGAAAATAAGCTGGAAGGGTGGAAACTACAGAGAAGAGTAAAGTGCTTCTCTCTGAAATTTTTCTGAGAAATTGGTTGACCTGTGTCTTAAAATTTGGGGGATCATCTGGGTTCTCCAAACAGTAAGCTGTGAGCATACCACATTCACTTATACTTTCATAAGCCCTGCTTATATTTAGACATTTGTTGTATCAAAGCCACTTTTACCTCATTATCTACATTTCCTATTTTTAATGAGGCCTTTTACCATTTGAGTTTTGAATCTCTTTCAGTAATTTTAACTGTCCCCTCCAAGATTCTATGCCTATACTGTGTAATACTGTAAGCCCTAGATTTGAATTACTGTTAGATTTACATTGACTTTTAAAAAGTCAAACAAACTAAAAGTTCAGCTCTTCAGAGTCACCAGTTTTAACAGCCCCATCCAAGACTCTAGATCTCTGCTGTGCAATATCATAAGTAATAGCCTCAAATTGTTGCTAAACTTACACTGATGTTAACATAATCAATTAAAACTAAAATTTAAGCTCCTCAATAGTGCCAGTCAAATTTAAAGAGTTCGTTATGTACATGTGGGCAGTTGTTTCTGTTATGGACTGTGCAGAAATATAAGCCGGGATGGAGTACTATCTTTACTGCAGACAACACTGTATGACAAGTTGTCTGTGTATTAGTATGTCTCCTATTTTTTATATATAAATAATTTATTTTCTCCTTCTCTCTTAATTGCCCTCTATGTCTTTCTTCAAATGATATTTTCACTGTATTTGTTTTAACTTCATAAGGTAAGTATGCATATTGTTTAATTGCTATTTTCCACAAAATGAGGCAAAAATTATCCTATAGTATTGGTTTAATTTTATTCACCTTTCAAATGCACTGCTTTCATGTATAAATTTCTTCTATACATGTGGAATCCATTCTCTCTTTAATATTACTGAATGTCCTGGTTTAAAAGGATGCATGCCCCCTAGAAAAGTTATGTTTTAATCAAAATCCCACTTCATAAAAGTAGAATAATTCCTATTCAATACTGTATGTTTCAAACTGTAATCAGATCATCTCCATAGATGATGTGATTTGGTCAAGAGTGGTTGTTAAACTGGATTAGGTGATGGCATGTCTCCACCCATCTGGGTGGGTTTGATTGGTTCATTGTAGTCCTATAAAAGCAGAAACATTTTGGAGAATGGGATATTGGAGAGAGCAGAGAATGCTGCAGCACCATGAAGTAGAGAGTCCACAAGCCAGCAACCTTTGGAGATGAAGAAGGAAAATGCCTCCTGGGGAGCTTCATGAAACTGGAAGCCAGGAGAAAAAGCTAGCAGATGATACTGTGTTCACCATGTGCCCTTCCAGCTGAGAGAGGAGACCTGACTGTGTTCACCATGTGCCTTCTCACTAGAGGGAGAAACTCTGAACTTCATTAGCCTTCTTGAACCAAGGTATCTTTCCCTAGATGCCTTAGATTGGACATTTCAATAGACTTGTTTTAATTGGGACATTTTCTCAGCCTTAGAACTGTAAACTAGCAACTCATTAAATTCCCCCTTTTAAAAGTCATTCCATTTCTGGTATATTGTATTCTGGCAGCTAGCAAACTAGAACACTAAACTTTTGGATATATCAGATGTTGAACATTAATAAGGATTTTGCTTTGGTATATGATTGTTCTAATTTGCTAGCTACCAGAAAGTCAATGGCTTTCAAAAAGGAGAATTTAATAAGTTGCATGTTCACAATTTTTAGGCTGAGAATATGTTCCAATTAAAACAAATCTATAGAAATGTCCGAATTAAGGCTTCCTGGGAGATACTTTGATTCAAGAAGACCAATGAACTTCAGAGTTCTTTTCTCAAATAGAAAGGAAGATGATGAACATAGTCCGGGTTTCTTTCTTGTCTGGAAGGGCACATGGTGAACATGGCATGATCTGCTAGCCTCCTCTCCAGCTCCATGGGAGGCATTTTTCTTCTTCATTTCCAAAACTCACTAGCCAGTGGACTATCTGTGTGGAGGGCCAGGAGCAATTAATCAGGCCCAAGCAGGGAGAGTCCCCACACCACTGGGGTAGAATGTCCCCAAGAGTTAAACAATAACCAATGCTAAGAAACTGTGGGAATGGGATAGGTTTTGGCAATGGCTAACAGCATTCTTCTTCTATGAACTGCTTGCTTGCTAGAAACTGCATTAAAAAACCACAGCATGATTTTAGTCTTTATAAGCACACCTTTAAAACCTCTAGGGGCTGATCTCTGAATCCTCTTTCTTGGAGGTTTCTGAGGCAGTTGCTGGCCAGCTAATAAAGACTCCAAATTAGCTTGCAGTTTTGAATTGTGTGGCCTCCTCTTTTGGTGTGCCGCACAACATCTGTTTCATGGTTCTGTGGCATTCTGTCATCCTTCTCTGCTCTCTCTGAATTTCCAGGTTTCTCCCAAATGTTTCCCCAGTAAACTAATCAAGACCCACCTGGAATGGATGGAGACATGTCTCCACCTAAGCCAGTTTAGCACCCACTCTTGAGTGAGTCACATCTCTATGGAGGTAATCTAATTAAAGCTTCCAACATATAATACTACATAGGGATGAGAAGAAATGGCTCCCTTTACAAAATGGGATTAGGATTAAAACATGGCCTTTCTAGGGTACATACATCTTTTCAAACTGGCACATTGATTCAATATGAAAGTGTAGATTTGTGATTTATAATTTGAGTTATTACTTCATTCATATTAAATAGATTTTTTCTACAGGATTTGTCTTGGTTTTTCTATCCATGCTTCGCTAGAATGCAAGCAGAAAGAAGGAATTTTTTGTTCAATTGTCCATTTTATTCCCTGCAATACCTGGACCAGCACCTAGCCCATTGCTGCTACTGGGATTTAAGAGGAACCACTTAAAAACATCTCTTTAAAACACTGCATCATTGAGTAAAAGGAAGACAAATGATTGGTGAGTGGATAGTTGATTTTTTCACTAACAGAGCTATTGGTAACATGTTTTGGTGTGGAAACAAAGAGATGCCAAACACTGAACTGCAGCACTAAGCAGATCTGTCCACAGAGAGGAAGAGCTGGGAAATGACAAGCCTGCTTTTACATGACAATGAATGCCTTTATGTATTAAAGTGACATTGAGGAAATGTTTGACATCTACTTCTGTTGGCTCTTTAAGAGATCCAGATGGAAAGCCTAAGCAGAGCACCCACACATCCTAGAGGCACTAAGGACTTAAATCACTACATTCATTCTGTTGATAATGTGTATAATATTTTTTGTACAAAGTATTTTTGAATAAATGGACATGAATATTTGAAAGCATTAAAAAGTTTGTAATATCACCTCAAGATCAAGAGGATAGGTATGTTCTTTGTGATATATTTCATCTCCATTTTATCACATAGTTTCTATTGACTCCATATGACAACCCACTATGAAATGTCTTTACTTTGACTCCCTTCACTTAATATAAGTCTTTGTCACAGTCTACACTTTTATTCATCTATAGTTAGCTCCTACATTCAAGAATTCTTGTGCATCTTTTACTGTGATATTTTGAAAGAATGTATGTGCTTATATTATGAGCCATGATTGGGCTGCCTGATTTTGTAGACATTCTCCAGTATTTCATCAAGTTGGGGAAACCTTTCCCACTATTTGACTTGTTTCTTTTTTTTACTGATCCTAAATATTTATATCTGAATTACAAAAGGTGAGAAGGATGATTGTTTAAAAATTTTTATATTTATATTTGTTTATCCACACTTAGATTGAGCATTCCAAAACTCTAAAATGAAATTTCTTAATTTCTATGGAATTAAAACATAAATTATTTTTTCATATTATGCACTCTTTCTTTACTAGTAACATTAATTTCTTCTGTTTTAGAAACAATAAAAAAGTCAGTGGGTCAAAGAAGAAATTGCAAGAGAAATCAGTAAATATTTCAAGACAAATGAAAATGAGAACATAACATATCAAAACTTATGGAATGCAGTGAAGGCAGTGCTAGGAAGGAAAATTGTGGCCCTAAACACCTACAATAAAAAGGAGGAAAGAACTAAAATTAAAGACCTAATGAAACACCTGAAGAAACTAGAGAAATGATAGCAAACTAATCTCAAAGCAAGCAGAAGGAAAGAAACAAAGTTTAGGGCACAGTAAATGAAATAGAGAACCAAAAACAATAGACTCAATAAAAGCAAAAGTTGGTTCTTTGAGAGGATCATTAGTATTAACGAACTTCACTAGACTGAAAAATCAAAAACAGAGAAGATGCAAACAAATAAACTCAGAAATGAGAGGGGTGACATTATTACTGACCCCACAGAAATTAAAAGAAGCATAAGCGCATATTAGAACAACTGTATTCCAAAGAATTAGACACCTTAGATAAAATGAACAAATTCCTAAAATTATATGAATCCTATCCTGACTCTAGGAGAAATAGAAGACCTCAACAGGCCAGTTACAAGAAAAGAGATTGAATCTATCATCAAAATCCTCCCACCAAGTACAGCCCAGGACCAGATGCCTTCACAGGTGGATGTAACCAATCATTCTATGAAATATTTAGTATCAATTGAGCTCAAACTCTTTGAAAAATTGAAGAAATCTACCTAGTTCATTCTACTATTCCAACATCATCCTAAGACCAAAGCCAGGTAAAGACGCCACAAGAAAAAAAAAGAATTATGAAACAAATTATCTAATGAATATAGATTCAAATATCCTTAACAAAATACTTTCTAATCAATCCAACAGTATATTAAAAGAATTAGATACCACAACCAAGTGGGTTTTATCTGAAAAATACAAGGTTTGGCCCAATACAAAAAAATTAATATAATACATGTAAAATTTGAAGGCAAAAATTCACATGATCATATCAGTTGATGCACAAAAACTATTTGACAAAACTGAATATACTTTAGTAAAATACTTCCAAAGATAAGAATAAAAAAGTTCCTCAGCATGATAAAGGACATATATGATAAACCCACATAAACATCATAGACAATGGTGACAAACTGAAAGCTTTCTCTCTAATGTTTTAACAGTGCAATGATGCCCACATCCACCACTCTTATTCAACATCATGCTTAAAGTTCTACTAGAGATATTAGGAAATAAGAGGGATCCATATTGTAAAGGGAGTATTAAAACATTCACTTTGCATATAATATGATCCCACCTATATAAATTTTCAAAAAGTCAACAAAACTACCAGAGCTAATAAATGAGTTCATCAAAGTGATGAGATACAAGAGCATCATGCAAATATCAGTAGTGTATTTATACACTAGTACTGAGCATTCTGAAGAGGAAATCAAGACTAAAAACATCTCATTTGCAATGGCAACTAAAAGAATCAATATCATGGAATAAATTAACTAAGTATATAAAGGACCTGTATTTGGAAAACAACAAAATATTGTTAAAAGGAATCGAAGAAGAACTAAATAAATTGAGGGACATTCCATGTTCATGCATTAGAAGAATAAATATTGTTAAGAAGTCACTTCAACCAAAATTGATTTACAAATTCAAGGAAATCCTGATCAAAATATCAATAGCTGGACTTCCTGGAAGATGGCGGCTTAGTAAGACGCGCGGATCTTAGTTTCTTCTCCAGGACACCTACTAGGGGAGTAGAAACGATACAGAAAGCACCCAAAGCCACAACAGAGATAAAAAAGACAGCGTACCCCATCCTGGAATGGCTGGCTGGCTGAGAGAAGCAGCTCGGGTGAGATCGCCGAGGCGCGTGGGCCTTACCGGGCGGGGTGGCAAGCGGCCGGAGTTACTCCCTTCCCCCTTCCCGGGCCGGCTGGGAGAATTGGAGAGGTGGTCCCCTGAAACCAAGGCAACTGGCGCCCACACCACGCGCAGCCCCCGGACCAACTGAGAGAATTGGATCGGAAACCCCCAGGCCGCGGAGAACGGTGACCCCGTGACTCCCGGGGAACGTGCACTCTCTCGGGCGGGCCGCTGCCGCTGGCGCCCTCCCACCACGCTTGTTCCCCAGGGCCGACTAGGAAATTCGGACGGGCTCTTTCCCTGGCTGCGGCGACCAGCAACCCTCCCTGCGTTCGGACCCCGGGCCGGCTCAAGCCGCTTCGGCTAGTGAACCCCCAGGACGGCGAGAGTTTTCCAAAGTTTAAGGTCCCACAGCACTTTTTACTGGTCGGACCCGCAGACAAACGTGTGCCACGAGCGCCACCTACTGGGCAGGATAAGAAAAACAGAACCCAGAGATTTCACAGAAAAATATTACAACCTTGCTGGGTCCAACACCAAGAGAAATCTGAATAAATGCCCAGACGCCAGCAGCAGAAGATAACTGTCCACGCTCAAAAGATTGAGAATATGGCTCAGTCAAAGGAACAAACCAATAGCTCAAATGAGACACAAGAGCTGAGACAACTAATCATGAATATACGAACAGAAATGGAAAACCTCTTCAAAAATGAAATCGATAAATTGAGGGAGGACATGAAGAGGACATGGGCTGAACATAAAGAAGAAATAGAAAAACTGAAAAAACAAATCGCAGAGCTTATGGAAGTGAAGGATAAAGTAGCAAACATAGAAAAAATAATGGATAGCTACAATGATAGATTTAAAGAGACAGACGATAGAATTAGTGATTTGGAAGATGGAACATCTGAATTCCAAAAAGAAACAGAAACTATAGGGAAAAGAATGGAAAAATTTGAACAGGGTATCAGGGAACTCAAGGACAATATGAACCGCACAAATATACGTGTTGTGGGTGTCCCAGAAGGAGAAGAGAAGGGAAAAGGAGGAGAAAAACTAATGGAAGAAATTATCACTGAAAATTTCCCAACTCTTATGAAAGACCTAAAATTACAGATTCAAGAAGTGCAGCGCACCCCAAAGAGATTAGACCCAAATAGGCGTTCTCCAAGACACTTACTAGTCAGAATGTCAGAGGTCAAAGAGAAAGAGAAGATCTTGAAAGCAGCAAGAGAAAAACAATCCATTACATACAAGGGAAACCAGTAAGACTTTGTGTAGATTTCTCAGCAGAAACCATGGAAGCTAGAAGACAGTGGGATGATATATTTAAAATACTAAAAGAGAAAAACTGCCAACCAAGACTCCTATATCCAGCAAAATTATCCTTCAAAAATGAGGGAGAAATTAAAACATTCTCAGACAAAAAGTCACTGAAAGAATTTGTGACCAAGAGACCAGCTCTGCAAGAAATACTAAAGGGAGCACTAGAGTCAGATACAAAAAGACAGAAGAGAGAGACATGGGAAAGAGTGTAGAAAGAAGGAAAATCAGATATGATATATATAATACAAAAGGCAAAATGTTAGAGGAAAATATTATCCAAACAGTAATAACACTAAATGTCAATGGACTGAATTCCCCAATCAAAAGACATAGATTGGCAGAATGGATTAAAAAACAGGATCCTTCTATATGCTGTCTACAGGAAACACATCTTAGACCCAAAGATAAACATAGGTTGAAAGTGAAAGGTTGGGAAAAGATATTTCATGCAAATAACAACCAGAAAAGAGCAGGAGTGGCTATACTAATATCCAACAAATTAGACTTCAAATGTAAAACAGTTAAAAGAGACAAAGAAGGACACTATATACTAATAAAAGGAACAATTAAACAAGAAGACATAACAATCATAAATATTTACGCACCGAATCAGAATGCCCCAAAATACGTGAGGAATATACTGCAAACACTGAAAAGGGAAATAGACTCATATACCATAATAGTTGGAGACTTCAACTCACCACTCTCATCAAGGGACAGAACATCTAGACAGAGGATCAACAAAGAAATAGAGAATCTGAATATTACTATAAATGAACTAGACTTAATAGACATTTATAGGACATTACATCCCACAACAGCAGGATACACCTTTTTCTCAAGTGCTCATGGATCATTCTCAAAGATAGACCATATGCTGGGTCACAAAGCAAGTCTTAACAAATTTAAAAAGATTGAAATCTTACACAACACTTTCTCGGACCATAAAGGAATGATGTTGGAAATCAATAATAGGCAGAGTGCCAGAAAATTCACAAATACGTGGAGGCTCAACAACACACTCCTAAACAACGACTGGGTCAAAGAAGAAATTGCAAGAGAAATTAGCAAATACCTCGAGGTGAATGAAAATGAAAACACAACATATCAAAACTTATGGGACGCAGCAAAGGCAGTGCTAAGAGGGAAATTTATTGCTCTAAATGCCTATATCAGAAAAGAAGAAAAGGCAAAAATTCAGGAATTAACTATCCATTTGGAAGAACTGGAGAAAGAACAGCAAGCTAACCCCAAAGCAAGCAAAAGGAAAGAAATAACAAAGATTAGAGCACAAATAAATGAAATTGAAAACATGAAAACAATAGAGAAAATCAATAAGGCCAGAAGTTGGTTCTATGAGAAAATCAATAAGATTGATGGGCCCTTAGCAAGATTGACAAAAAGAAGAAGAGAGAGGATGCAAATAAATAAGATCAGAAATGGAAGAGGAGACATAACTACTGACCTCACAGAAATAAAGGAGGTAATAACAGGATACTATGAACAACTTTACGCTAATAAATACAACAATTTAGAGGAAATGGACGGGTTCCTGGAAAGACATGAACAACCAACTTTGACTCAAGAAGACATAGATGACCTCAACAAACCAATCACAAGTAAAGAAATTGAATTAGTCATTCAAAAGCTTCCTAAAAAGAAAAGTCCAGGACCAGATGGCTTCACATGTGAATTCTACCAAACGTTCCAGAAAGAATTAGTACCAATTCTCTTCAAACTCTTCAAAAAAATCGAAGTGGAGGGAAAACTACCTAATTCATTCTATGAAGCCAACATCACCCTCATACCAAAACCAGGCAAAGATATTACAAAAAAAAGAAAACTACAGACCAATCTCTCTAATGAATACAGATGCAAAAATCCTCAATAAAATTCTAGCAAATCGTATCCAACAGCACATTAAAAGAATTATACATCATGACCAAGTAGGATTCATCCCAGGTATGCAAGGATGGTTCAACATAAGAAAATCAATTAATGTAATACACCATATCAACAAATCAAAGCAGAAAAGTCACATGATCATCTCAATTGATGCAGAGAAGGCATTCGACAAGATTCAACATCCTTTCCTGTTGAAAACACTTCAAAAGATAGGAATACAAGGGAACTTCCTTAAAATGATAGAGGGAATATATGAAAAACCCACAGCTAATATCATCCTCAATGGGGAAAAATTGAAAACTTTCCCCCTAAGATCAGGAACAAGACAAGGATGTCCACTATCACCACTATTATTCAACATTGTGTTGGAGGTTCTAGCCAGAGCAATTAGACAAGAAAAAGAAATACAAGGCATCAAAATTGGAAAGGAAGAAGTAAAACTATCACTGTTTGCAGACGATATGATACTATACGTCGAAAACCCGGAAAAATCCACAACAAAACTACTAGAGCTAATAAATGAGTACAGCAAAGTAGCAGGTTACAAGATCAACATTCAAAAATCTGTAGCATTTCTATACACTAGTAAGGAACAAGCTGAGGGGGAAATCAAGAAACGAATCCCATTTACAATTGCAACTAAAAGAATAAAATACCTAGGAATAAATTTAACTAAAGAGACAAAAAACCTATATAAAGAAAACTACAAAAAACTGCTAAAAGAAATCACAGAAGACCTAAATAGATGGAAGGGCATACCGTGTTCATGGATTGGAAGACTAAATATAGTTAAGATGTCAGTCCTACCTAAATTGATTTACAGATTCAATGCAATACCAATCAAAATCCCAACAACTTATTTTTCAGAAATAGAAAAACCAATAAGCAAATTTATCTGGAAGGGCAGGGTGCCCCGAATTGCTAAAAACATCTTGAGGAAAATAAACGAAGCTGGAGGTCTCGCGCTGCCTGACTTTAAGGCATATTATGAAGCCACAGTGGTCAAAACAGCATGGTATTGGCATAAAGATAGATATATCGACCAATGGAATCGAATAGAGTGCTCAGATATAGACCCTCTCATCTATGGACATTTGATCTTTGATAAGGCAGTCAAGCCAACTCACCTGGGACAGAGCAGTCTCTTCAATAAATGGTGCCTAGAGAACTGGATATCCATATGCAAAAGAATGAAAGAAGACCCATCTCTCACACCCTATACAAAAGTTAACTCAAAATGGATCAAAGATCTAAACATTAGGTCTAAGACCATAAAACAGTTAGAGGAAAATGTTGGGAGATATCTTATGGATCTTACAACTGGAGGCGGTTTTATGGACCTTAAACCTAAAGCAAGAGCACTGAAGAAGGAAATAAATAAATGGGAACTCCTCAAAATTAAACACTTTTGTGCATCAAAGAACTTCATCAAGAAAGTAGAAAGACAGCCTTCACAATGGGAGACAATATTTGGAAATGATATATCAGATAAAGGTCTAGTATCCAGAATTTATAAAGAGATTGTTCATCTCAACAACAAAAAGATAGCCAACCCAATTACAAAATGGGAAAAAGACTTGAACAGACACCTCTCAGAAGAGGAAATACGGATGGCCAAGAGGCACATGAAGAGATGCTCAATGTCCCTGGCCATTAGAGAAATGCAAATCAAAACCACAATGAGATATCATCTCACACCCACCAGAATGGCCATTATCAACAAAACAGAAAATGACAAGTGCTGGAGAGGATGCGGAGAAAGAGGCACACTTATCCACTGTTGGTGGGAATGTCAAAGGGTGCAACCAGTGTGGAAGGCAGTTTGGCGGTTCCTCAAAAAGCTGAATATAGAATTGCCATACGACCCAGCAATACCATTGCTAGGTATCTACTCAAAGGACTTAAGGGCAAAGACACAAACGGACATTTGCACACCAATGTTTATAGCAGCATTATTTACAATTGCAAAGAGGTGGAAACAGCCAAAATCTCCATCAACAGAAGAGTGGCTAAACAAACTGTGGTATATACATACGATGGAATATTATGCAGCTTTAAGACAAGATAAACTTATGAACCATGTAATAACATGGATGGACCTAGAGAATATTATGCTGAGTGAATCCAGCCAAAAACTAAAGGACAAATACTGTATGGTCCCACTGATGTGAACGGACATTCGAGAATAAACTTGAAATATGGCATTGGTAACAGAGTTCAGCAGGAGTTAGAAACAGGGTAAGACAATGGGTAATTGAAGCTGAAGGGATACAGACTGTGCAACAGGACTAGATACAAAAACTAAAAAATGGACAGCACAATAATACCTAATTGTAAAGTAATCATGTTAAAACACTGAATGAAGCTGCATCTGAGCTATAGGTTTTTGTTTTGTTTTGTTTTGTTTTGTTTTGATTTTACTATTATTACTTTTATTTTTTTCTCTATATTAACATTCTATATCTTTTTCGGTTATATTGCTAGTTCTTCTAAACGAATGCAAATGTACTAAGAAATGATGATCATGCATCTATGTGATGATGTTAAGAATTAATGATTGCATGTTTAGAATGGTATGATCTCTAAATGTTGGGTTAATTTCTTTTTTTCCGTTAATTAAAAAAAAAAAAGAGAAGGGATAATTGGAGATGAAGGGATACAGACTGTACAACGGGACTGGATATAAAAACTCAGAAATGGACAGCACAATACTACCCAATTGTAATGCAATTATGTTAAAACACTGAATGAAGCTGCATGTGAGGTATAGGTTTTTTGTTTTTGTTTTTTTTGTTTTTTTCTTTCTATTATTGTTTTAATTCTTATTCTGTTGTCTTTTTATTTCTTTTCTAAATCGATGCAAATGTACTAAGAAATGATGAATATGCAACTATGTGATGTTATTAAGAATTACTGATTGTACATGTTGATTGGAATGATTTCTAATTGTTTTGTTAATTCTTTTTTTAATTAATAAAAAAAAATATCAATAGCTGATGTTGAAGAAGAGGAAAAGGAAATTATCCAATTCATCAGGAAGATTAAGAGGCCCAGAATAGCCAAAAACATCCTGAAAAAGAAGAAAGAAGTTGGAGGACTCACACTTCCTAACTTTAAAGCTCATTACAAAAATTCAATGATGAAAACAGCCTGGACCTGACATAAAGGTAAACATATGGATCAATGGAGGCAATTGAGAGTTCAGAATTAGACCTGCACATTTTTGAACAACTGATTTTTGATGGGTCTGACAAGTCCACTCTACTAGGACAGAACAGTCTCTTCAACAAATATTGGAAAAACTGGGAGACATCTATATCCAAACAAAGAAAGAGGACCACTATCTCACATCTGATACAAAATCTACTTCAAAATGGATAAAAGACCAAAATGAAAGTGACAGGACCATAATGTTCCTGGAAGAAAATGTAAGTAGAACATGCGGTGGATAAAGACCTTACACTCAAAATGACAAGCAATGCAAGAAAGAATACATAAATGGAACCTCCATAAAATTGAATACTTTTGTGCTTCAAAAGGCTTTGCCAAGAATGTGAAAAGTCAGCCTACTCAATGGAAAAAATATTTGGAAATCACAAATCCAATAAGAATTTATTATACAGATTATACAAAGAAATCATACAACTCAATGATAAAGTGTCAAATCCAATAAAAAGTGAGCAAAAGACTTGAATGGACATTTCTCAAAAGAGGAAATACTAATGACTAAAATGCACACAAAGGCATGCTCAGCATCACTACCTATTAGGGAAATGTAAATCAAAATTATGAGCTATCATTTCACACCTACTACAATGGCCAATATTTAAATAAAACAAGAAAAATACAAGTGTTGGAGAGGACATGAAGAAATAGGGACACTCATTTACTGCTGGTGTGGATGTAAAATGGTGCAGCTGATGTGGAAGACAGTTTTGCCATTCCTCAGGAAGCTAAATAAAAAACTACCATATGATGCAGTGATACCATTACTGTGTATATACCCAGAAGTGCTGAAAGCAGGGACATTAACAGACATTTGCAAACTGAAGCTAATAGCAGCACTATACGCAACTACCAAAAGATGGAAACAACCCATGTTTATCAACTGGTGAGGGATAAACAATAAACATAATTGAATATCATTCAGCTGTAAGGAGGAATGAATTCCCGATGTCTGTAACAACACACATGAACCTTGAGTACATTATGCTTAATGAAGTAAGCCAGACACAGAAGGACAAATATTTTATGATCTCACTAATATGAACTAATAATAAACAAAATCAGAGTCATAATCTAGAATATAAGGTACCAGGACAATGGAGGGTAGAAAATGGGGAGCTGATGCATATTTTTTGTAGAATTTCTTATTACATTGATTCATAATAATTTGAAATGGATGAAAGGTGATGATGGTACTATATTATTGTGATTATAATTAGAACTGATGAACTATGTGATAGTGGTTAAAAGGGGAAATTTAGTGTCATGTGTGTCACTAGGAGGAAAGTTAGATAAAACAGATGATGAGGGCGAGCCACGATATCTCAGCAGGCAAGAATACTTTTCTGCCATGACAGAGGACCTGGTTCAATTCCTGGTGCCTACCTGTGTAAAAAAAAAAAGATGATGACAGTGGTTCGTAGTGAAAAGATAAGAATATTCTTTCATGAACTAGTACAACTGTATTTCATTATCACAAGATGGTAATATGGAGATAGCTGGGAAAAACTATACCTATAACAAACCATGGACTACAGTTAACAATAATATTTTAATATTCTTTTTTCAGCTGTAAAATAGACACTACACCAATGCTAAGTTTCAATAATAAAGGGAAAAAACGTATATCAGATTTTCTTTTGGGAGGAATGAAAGTGTTTGAAAATTGCCTGTGGTGATGAATGCACAATTCTTGTTGATTATACTGTGAGAGCCATTGATTGTATACTTTGGATGAATTGTATGTTATGTGAATATACACCAATATGGTGTGTGAATATATCTCCATAAAAGTGCTTTAAAAATAAAAGAAATAAACCTTGGACACCATAAGGCACTGAAAAAAATATTTATAGAGTACTGAAAAAAATTATAAAGCAACACTATTTCTATCTAGAGAAGCTCTTTTACAAAACTGAAGGAAAGACTAAGATATTCTCAGATAAAGAAAAGCTGAGGAAGCATCATTTGATCTGCCCTACCAGCAAAACCAAAGTGAGTTCTTAAGAGTGAAAGGAAAGGATACAAGACAGATGATCAAAGAAGCATGAAAAGATCCCCAGTAAGGAAATTATGATGGACATTTTAAATTTCAGTACTATTTTATTATATTCTTGGTATGCAACTCCACATGCAGAATATATCAGGCAAATGCATTAAAGTAATGGAAAATGAATGGTTTCAGGCTCAAAATGAATAAACACATAATTTGTGACAAGAACTTTATAAAGAAGGGTGAATACAGAAATATAGGAACAAAGTTTGTTTATGACCTTGAAGTTAAGTTGGTATCAAAATCTGAAGAGATTATTAGAAACAGGATGTTAAATTAAACTCCATGGTAATCACAAAGAAAATACCAGAAAAATATGCAAAAAAGGAAATGAGAAGTATTTCTGTAGTGGTTCATTAAAAAAGATCAACTAAAGTAAAAAGGAGGAAGTAATGAAATAATTGAGGTACAAAAAATTGTGACTTAAAAAACCAAATGCAAAAATTTTCAGAAGTCCTGAATTACCAGGAGTTATTTTAAAAGTAATTGTCTTAGGGCAGGCCACAATGACTCAGTGGCAGCATTCTTGCCAGCCATAGAAGGGACCTGGGTTCATTTCCTGGTGCCTAGCCATGAATTAAAAAATATGTAAATGTCTTAAATATCTCAAATAGAAATTAAGTTATCCCATATTCATCATGACTTTCTCCATCATGTATTCAATATGTCACAGGTTAGCATAAGAAACTAAATGGGACCTTTAGTGGAGTTATGCAGAAGCTGCAGCTGACACATGAAGGCCACTAGACAACACAGAAAATATCTAGGAACTCAGAAATGCATAAAATTTATGTATAGTATTATGTAATATCAATATGTGTTATCTTTCAATGCCAATACATTATTGTAAGCAGAAAAAAATTCAGACTTCTTCTCTGTTATAAGTAGAGGACCAAAACATTGTATGCAGATTTTATACATTGTGGGGGCACCACTTGCTCCCTAACCCCTGTGATGTGGAAGGGAGAACCCTATTCTACTTACAAGTGACACACCTTAAATTCAAAGACACATATTAGTCAAAAGTGAAAAAATGAAAAAATAACCCATGAATATTGTAACCAAAACAGAGTGGGGATGGTTAAATACTCAGCAGACAAAATAGACTAAAAGTCAAGTATTCTGAGGAGGAACAAAGAAAGACCCTATCTATATTGATAAAAGTATCCATTACAAACATAAATAGAATATGTAAACTCAGTCTTAAAACATAGAATATAGGGTACATAAAAATAGCCAGAAGTTAGAGAAGAGGGGGACAATTACCTATTGCCCAGTGAATTTTAACCAGGTTGAACTTAAATATTTGGAAATGTGTAGAGGTGAGGTTAGCTTGTTATTGTGATTATAAGTAATAGTTCTCTATTGTAGGTGAATTTGGTTGAAAGGGGTTGATAGAGAAATAGCAAGTCAACACTACAAATATCAATTTCTTGTATGAAATATTACAAATATATAATGCTTGTATAAAGAGTTAATATAAGTGATATATGGGGAAGATACCTTTGTCAGCTACAGACTAGAGTTAACAGTAATACCTTAATATTATTTCATCAACAATAATATGTGTACCACACCAATACTAGAGGTCAACAATAGAGGAGATAAGGGATATGGGATGATTTACTTTTTCTGCTTTTTATGTCTATGTGTCATTTTTCTCTCTGGAGCAATGAAGATGCTCTAAAACTAAGTGTAATGATGATTATGCAATGAGAGGATGCTACTGTGAGATGTATACATATATGATATGTCAATATATCACAATAAAATTTGAGGATAAAAACACATGTAAAAAACCATTATGAGGACTAAAATATGTGAAGAAAACATTCACAGATTGATGGGAGAAATAGGTGATTCCATATTAATAGTAGGAGATTTCAAAAATCACTTTAAATAATGGCTAGCACATCCACAATGAAGGCCAAAAGAAAAAGAGGACTTGAATAATATGTACCAAGTAGATGCAACAGACATATATAGTCATATATAACATAAATATAGAGGGAGAGTGTGAGAAATAGATTACACAAATATGTTTGAAAACAACAGAGTAAGTATTCTTCTGAAGTGAAGAAGGATCATTCCCTAGGACAGACTGTATATTATATCAAAAACACATTGGAATGCAAGTTTCAACAAATTTTAGAAGGCTGAAATCATATAAAGGAGCTTACCCAAACAAAATAAAATTAATCTACTTATCAGTAACAAGAGAATATGAAAATTTACAAATATGTGGAAATTAAACAATGACTCATAAGAAACCGATGTGGCAAAGAAAAAAATCACCAGGAAATTTGGAAAATCTTAAGATGAATGAAAAGGAAAATACAAAATACTCAGACTCATGACAAAGATTAGATAGATTGATAAAGAAACAAAAAGGGAGGACACAAAAAACAAAAATAATTTGAACTGAAAGGGGAAATAGTGAAATAAAAGGGATTGTAAGAGGATATTAGGAATGACTGTATGCTAATAAATTAGACAGCACATGAAATGGACAAATTCCCGGGGACACACAAATTGACTAAACTGACTCAATAAGAAATCTCAAAAAGACCAAGAACAATTAAGTATTACATCAGTTATCGAAAACTTCCCAATGCAGCAACATCTAGGACAGCATAGATTCATTACTGATTTAAGTAAAATTTCTCAAAAGAAAATACAAATAGCCAATAGTAAATAAAAAAGTATTCAACACCATAGGTTATCAGAGAAATGCAAATCAAAAGCAAAATGAAATACCACTTTCCATCCTCTACATGGTTATTGGCAACCAAATCAAGAATAATAAATTTTGATGAAGATACAGAGAAATAGGGATCCTGATAGTATTGCTAGTGGCATTGTAAAATGGTATAGTCACTATGGAAACCAGTTAGGCAGTTCTACAGAAAGTTGAAGATGGAATTTTCATATAACCTAACAGTCTAACTCCTGGTATAAACTCAAAAGGTAGGAACACTGATAATATGGTATACCAATGGTTACAGCAGCATTGTTCAAAGGAGATAAAAAGTGGAAGCAACCCATGTCCATTAATAGATGAATGAGTAAACAAAAAGTGGTATACAAATGTTTTGGAGCAGCTAGAAGAGGAAATCTGAAATAGTGATATCGTAGCCCAAGACAAACTCTGGGATCTTTCCTGTAACCACGTGTTGACAAATGCTTTGAAAACTATTGCTTTTGTCCTTCTTTGCTTTGTATATATGTTACATTATAAAATTAAAAATAAAAAAATAAAAATAGAAAATTAATTCAAAATAAAATTAATATTCTCTTACAAACTAAGGTCTATAATTAACAGTAATGCTGTAATATTCTTTCATTAATTATAACAAAGTCACCATACCAAAGCTAGCTGTGAATAATAAGAGGATATAAAGGGTATGGTATTTCTTTTGGAAGAAGTGAGAATGTTCTCATATTAAAAGTGATGATGAATGCATAACTATGTGATTATACAAAGAAACTTTGATTGTATACTTAAAATCAATTGTACAGTGTGTGAATAAAAACTTTTAAAAAGTGGTGTACATACAGTGGAATATTATTCAGCTGTAAAAGTGTATGAAGATCTGATATATGCTGTAGCATGCATGAATCATGAAGACATGTTGAGTAAAATGAGCCAGACACAAAATGACAAATATTGTATGAACTTGTTTATACAAAATAACTGAGAGAAAGAAATTTCATAGTGACCAATGGCTGCTGTGTTACAAAATTATGTTGTTACCAAAGTCTGGATGTGTACAGAGGGAAAAGGAATTATTGTTTGATGAGTAGAAAGTTTCTGTTTGAGGTGACGAAGAAGTGGGATAATGGATATCGGTGATAGTAGCACAATGTCATGAATGTAATTGATCCAACTGAAATGTCCATTTGAAATTGTTTAAATGGGGAAGTGAGTAGTTTAATTGGTACCACAAGAACAAGTTTTAAATAGATCACAATGATATATAAATTTCACACTCATGAAAATGGTTACTATTAAAAATAAATACAAGGTGCAGTGAATTAGAAAACCTTATACATTTCTGGTGGGAATATAAAATGATGCAACCACTGTGTGAAAGAGTTTCGAGATTTCTCAAATACTAAAACATACAACTAACATCTGACCTGGCATTCTACTTAAAGATATATTCCCCAAAGAACAGGAAACTCAAACATATAATTGTAGAGCAATACTTATAGAAACATTTTTATTACATCTAAAAGGTGGAAGCAACCCAAGTATGCATCAACAGAGGAGATAAAATGTGTTATATAAACATACAATGAAATATTATATATCTGTTGAATGAAGTTCTGACACATGCTACCATGAATGAACTAGAAGGCATCACAATGAATGTAATGTCTGGCACATACAGACATATTGTATGATTTCACTCATTTGAATAACTGAAATAAGCAAGTTCAGAGACAGAAAATAGATTAGAGCTTATCTGGTGCAGGATAGATAGACAATAGTGAATTGATGCACAATGGCTACAGAATTTCTGTTTAGGGTAAAGGGAAGGTTCTGGAAATGAATGGTGGTGAGCATAGTCCAACACTGTCCATGTAACTAATCTCACTGAATGCTATTCTTAGGAGTGTTTGAGATGGTAACATTCATGCTGTATATATGTTTCCAGAATACAAAAATTGTCTTTATCTCTTTTGTTGCTCTTTTTTCTAAACTGTGGAAACATATATACAGAATACATGTCATACTGTCTCTTTTCTTATCCCAAGATGGGATCTAATATTGGAGAAAAGACTTGAAAAGACCTTGTTGGACATATGCCCTGTAACAATATTAATGTCTATAACTAGTTAACTCTACATATGGCAGTTCCATTAGTGATTATCCTAGTTCTAAGAATATTTACATAGAAATATTGTGTGCAAGGAAAATCGTGTATCCAGGATACACTCAAATGTTTAGGAAGGAGAAAGACATAAAGGAAGAAAGAAGGAATGGCAAATGTGGCAAAATATAAAAAATACTAAATCAGGATATAGGGGCAGGGTTGTGTTTTGATACTCACTGTTTTTTGCATTTGCCCTGTGTGCCGGTTTTAAAGGATTTATGTACCCTAGAAAATCCATGCTTCAATCTAACCCAATCTTCTGGAGACAGCTATTTCCTTGAGTCCTATCCAGTGCTGTATGCTGGGAACTTATCTCCATAGAGATGTGGTTCTAGCCATTCCAGGAGGGTCCTTATTAGTTTACTAGAATTCTTTTAAAGAGGAAGCATTTTGAGGAAAGTGAAGGACAAGGAAAGAGTCACAGAACCACAAAAGAACCACAAACCAGAGACATTTGGAGATGAAAATGGAAAATGCCCCCAAGAGAGCTTCATGAAACAAGAAGCCTTCATGAAACAAGCAGCATTGCCATAGTCACCATGCCCCTTTCCAGTTGAGAGAGAAATCCTGAACTTCATAGGCCTTTCTTAAGTGAATGTAACCTCTTGTGCCTTCATTTGGACATTTTCATAGACTTGCTTTAATTGGAACATTTTCATGACCTTAGAACTGTAAAATTGCAACTTATTAAATTCCCCTTTCTAAATGTCATTCTGTTTCTGGTATATTGCATTCTGGCAGCTAGCAAACTAGAATACCCTGTAATTTAGAAATTATTTCAGTAACATTAAAGGAAAAAGTGAAACAAGAAGGGAAATAAAAAGGTACACTACAAAATAATGGAGGATTTAATAATAAAAAATACACATAGAAATCAATTAAAATGGAAGTTTTATGACTTTCATTGTAAGTAATTTTATTCACTATGCCATGCTCTATTCTCATTTATCTTAATAAATTTTCATTTAAAGAAATTATTTACTTAGAACAGAGCTTGGTGCAACCATCTATTGCCTGTAAGAGAACAACTTTAGATACAAAGGACAGAGAGGTTGAAAATGAAGGAATGGAGAACAGTAATGAGATACTACATGCAAGTAATACCTAGAAATTAAATAGGTACACTAGAATAAAAGATAAAAATTAAAACAACCATAGATATAAAAAACAAAGAACAATATTTTGTATATATATGAAAGTGTCAACCTCTCAAGAACATGAAAAAATTGCAAACTTATATGCAAGGAACAGCAGAGCACCAAAATATATGGAGGAAAAAATAAATATGTGCCTATTTGGATGAACATATAACTCTATATTATGATAGATAGTTCTATTATAATAGACGGACACCTCAATTTTCCATTTCACAAATGAATAGAAAAACTAGACAGATGATTGATAAGGAAATAAAGGACTTAAACAACACTATAATCCAACTAGTTCCAGCAGAATATACATTCTTCTGAAATCCATGTGGAACATTCACAGAATAGATCATATGTTACCCTATAACTTATATAAAAAACACTGGAAACATAAGTAACTTCTTTGACTGAGTGAAATGACATAAGAAATTGATAACAAAAGGGAAAGTGGGAAGTTCCACAAATTTGTGGAAATTGAACGACATGCTCAAACAAAGGGCCACAGATGAAATCATGAGGAATATTAGAAAACACTTAGAGATATACAAAATTGAATACACAACATAACTTATAGGATGCACTGAAAATCTTGCTAATGGAGAAATTCACACATAAACACCTGTATTTAAGGTGGGAATAGTGGCACAATGGCAAAGTTTTCACCTATCATGCTGGAGCCCTCGGGTCAATTTGTGGTACCTGCTCATGCAAAAAAAAATTGTATTTAAAAAGAATAACAATTTTAAATTAATACCAGAATTTACAACTTAAGGAAATAGTAAAAGAAGAGCAAACTAAACCCAAATCTGATAGAAGGAAGGAAATAAAGATTAGATCACAGATAAATTAGAGAACTGAAAAGCAACAGAATCAATACAACTAAAAGTTGGGCTTTGAAAAGATCAACAAATTTGAAAATGTGATAGCTACATAAAGAATAAAAGAGAGAAGAAACAATTCATTAAAGTTAGCAACAAAAGTGGTTTCATTTCTAATAACCTCACAGAGATAAAATGGGTTTTCAGAAAACACTACAAACATTTCTGCCCCAACAGATTAGACATCTTTGTCAAGATGGCCAATTCCTAGAAACCCACCTTGTTCACTTTATAATATTTACTCTTAAAAATTCACTTATTTAAAAAAGTGCATATTTTTGAAAAGCAGGTATTTTATGTAATCATGTATTCTACTTTTTATGTTATCCATAATTTCATGTTGCCTTTTGTCTTTCTAGTTTAGTTATTATGCAACATTTTTAAAGGAATTAATAATCTCTTTGAGTCAAGGCTGTGTTGGTCAATGCAAATATACAGGCAAACAAAACAGTCAATTGTCTGCCCTGTGGTGTTTAATTTTAGTTTACAAAGGATAATTTAAAGTTTAAAAATGTCAATATTAATTATGTACATAGTATCAAGGGACATCATTTTTGGGATGGGACAATCTTCTTGGAAAGAACAGATGTGCTTTTGGTGAAATTTAAAGTATTGAGCTGGGCAAAGTCCTAGAAAATTTGCCTGTTATACAAACTAGAGAAATGAGAAAATGCACAAAATCTCAGTAACAACAGACTGTTCTTTGCAGAAATTGAGAGTGGAATGGACTGCAGGCAATTGGGGTAGACTGGATGGCAAAGAGTGACACAGAGAAGAATTCAGGGTCTGAGGACAATTGTAAGCCCTATAGTCCTTGTTCTAAGAACAGTGCATGCATTGACAAATTTAAAGAAAAATGGCATGATGAGATATCTGTACCCAAGTGAGTCCTTTAGGTTTAGGACATTGACATTAGGACTAAAGGGGTACATTAAGAGAAAATTTAGAATGGCACTGGTGAATTTTAAATATTCAAAGATGGATGCCTACAAACCTTAATGAAAGAAATAAGACCTGTATCATAGGATGCAACATGGAAATTGAAATCAAGTATAATTTGATCCTCTCTTCTTGCAACTCACCTTGACTAAGAAAATGTGACTTACTTGAGGCCTCACTTGAATCATCTTGCAGGAGATCCCACTAGTGCAATCTGGTACAATTTAAGCATTAAATAAATAACAGATGAGAATACATTGAATAAAATAAGATGCATGATGTTTGAGTGCTGTAACATAGCCAGTGAGCAAGCAAACCCTTTGTAAGGTGGAAAGCCAAATGAAATATAGATCACTGTTGGAAATGGAAAATATGACCAGATGGCAACCATTAGAGGGTGGTTGACTGGGTTGAAAGGATTGTGTTTGGAGGATGAATGGAGACCACAGTATTGATATAATCTCAAAATACGTCTTCATAAAATGACATTATAATACAAAGTGAAAGCAATTTTTTGCATATGGAAGAACTTTAAGAAATTTTAACAGGTTATAAAAGTCACATCACTGATGTGTGAGGAAAGTGGATCTCTGATCATGCTTGATTGAATGCAGTAAGTAAAGCATAGCTTCAAGCTGGGTTTCTACTGGGAATATTGGGCCTAAATCTCAAAAGGGAACACTGAGCAGATGAAGGCTGGGTCATATGTGCTCCTTAAATTTGTCAAAGATGTAAAAATAAAAGAACCTCAGGAGGAGTTCCATATTGAAATTAATTGGAAAAAATAGATATTTTTAGAAAGTTTGAGAAGGGTGGAGAGAAGGATAAAAATTGAAGGTGTCGCTTCTCCATCAGCACTCCCACCACCATCTAGCCCTCCTTTCCCCCCTTCTCTGTCAGCGCTACCACCACCATCTAGCCCTCCTCTTCCCCTTCTCTGCCAGCACTCCTGCCACTATCTAGCCCTACTCTTTCCCCTTCTCTACCGGTGCTCCCGCTGCCATCTTGCCCTTCTCTTTCCCCTTCTGCTCTGGCGGCGCTCCCGCCACCATCTAGCCCTCCTCTTTCCCCTTCTCCACCGGCGCTCTCACTGCCATCTAGCCCTCCTCTTTCCCCTTCTCTGCCGGCACTCCCACTGCCATCTTTCCCTTCTCTTTCCCCTTCTGCTCCGGTGGCTCTCCATCCACCATCTTATTGTTCCCTTTCTCCTCCTACTCCAGCGGCTCTCTAACCACCACCATGCCCTCTTCCACCTTCACCATCTCCTCCACCACCATCCTCGACAGCCTTGCCATCCTCACCTTTCCTCCTCCAGAACAGCTCTTAGGGGAGTAGAAATGATACAGAACAGCTCCCAGAGCCACGACAGAGATCAAAAAGACAGTATACCCCATCCTGGAATGGCTGACTGGCTGAGAGAACCCGCTCCGGTGAGATCACCAAGGGGTGCGGGCACCCCTGGGTGGGGTGGCAAGTGGCTGGCGTCCCTCCCCTCCTCCTTCCTGGGCCAGCTGGCAGAATTGGGCAGGTGGTCCCCTCAAGTCATGGCGGTTGGCGCCCCCACCATACGCAGCCCCCTGGACCAACAGAGAGAATTGGATCAGAAATCCCCAAGCTGTGGAGAATGGTGACCGGGGGGGTCCCTTCCAAACACGTGACTTCCCGGTCCGTCTGGGAACAGTGCACTCTCCCGGGCCACGGCGGCTGGTGCCCTCCCGCCACACTTGGAGCACCGGGCTGATTAATAATTTGGACGGGCACACTCCAGGGCTGTGGTGGCCAGAGACCCTCACTGCGTTTGGACCCCCGGGCTGGCTGACACACTTCAAAGCCGCTGAGGCTGGTGAACCTCCCCCATGGTGAGAGTTTTCCAAAGTTAAAGGACCCATAGCACCTTTTACTGGTGGGACCCACAGACAAACGTGTGCCACGAGCGCCACCTACTGGGCAGGATAAGAAAAACAGAACCCAGGGATTTCACAGAAAAATCTTTCAACCTGTTGGGTCCAACACCCAGGGAAATATGACTAAATGCCCAGACGCCAGCAGAAGATAACGGATCACGCTCAGAAAATTGAAAATATGGCCAAGTCAAAGGAACAAACCAATAGTTCAAATGAGATACAGGAGCTGAGACAACTAATGCTGAATATACAAACAGAAATGGAAAACCTCTTCAAAAATGAAATCGATAAATTGAGGGAGGACATGAAGAAGACATGGGCTGAACAAAAAGAAGAAATAGAAAAACTGAAAAAACAAATCACAGAACTTATGGAAGTGAAGGATAAAGTAGAAAAGATGGAAAAAATAATGGATACCCACAATGATAGATTTAAAGAGACAGAAGATAGAATTAGTGATTTGGAGAATGGAACATCTGAATTCCAAAAAGAAACAGAAACTATCAGGAAAAGAATGGAAAAATTTGAACAGGGGATCAGGGAACTCAAGGACAATATGAACCACAAAAATATACGTGTTGTGGGTGACCCAGAAGGAGAAGAGAAGGGAAAAGGAGGAGAAAAACTAATGGAAGAAATTATCACTGAAAATTTTCCAACTCTTATGAAAGACCTAAAATTACAGATCCAAGAAGTGCAGCGCACCCCAAAGAGAATAGACCCAAATAGGCATTCTCCAAGACACTTACTAGTTAGAATGTCAGAGGTCAAAGAGAAAGAGAGGATCTTGAAAGCAACAAGAGAAAAACAATCCATTACATACAAGGGAAACCCAATAAGACTATGTGTAGATTTCTCAGCAGAAACCATGGAAGCTAGAGGAGAGTGGGATGACATATTTAAATTACTAAAAAAGAAAAACTGCCAACCAAGACTTCTGTATCCAGCAAAATTGTCCTTCAAAAATGAGGGAGAAATTAAAACATTCTCAGACAAAAAGTCACTGAAAGAATTTGTGACCAAGAGACCAGCTCTGCAAGAAATACTAAAGGGAGCACTAGAGTCAGATAGGAAAAGACAGAAGAGAGAGGTATGGAGAAGAGTGTAGAAAGAAGGAAAGTCAGATATGATAAATATAATACAAAAGGCAAAATGGTAGAGGAAAATATTATCCAAACAGTAATAACACTAAATGTTAATGTACTAAATTTCCCAATCAAAAGACATAGACTGGCAGAATGGATTAAAAAACAGGATCTTTCTATATGCTGTCTACAGGAAACACCTTAGACCCAAAGATAAACATAGGTTGAAAGTGAAAGGTTGGGAAAAGATAGTTCATGCAAATAACAACCAGAAAAGAGCAGGAGTAGCTATACTAATATCCAACAAATTAGACTTCAAATGTAAAACAGTTAAAAGAGACAAAGAAGGACACTATCTACTAAAAAAAGGAACACTTAAACAAGAAGACATAACAATCACAAATATTTATGCACCAAACCAGAATGCCCCAAAATACGTGAGGAATACACTGCAAACACTGAAAAGGGAAATAGACACATATACCATAATAGTTGGAGACTTCAATTCACCACTCTCATCAATGGACAGAACATCTAGACAGAGGATCAATAAAGAAATAGAGAATCTGAGTATTACTATAAATGAGCTAGACTTAACAGACATTTATAGGACATTACATTCCACAACAGCAGGATACACCTTTTTCTCAAGTGCTCATGGATCATTCTCAAAGATAGACCATATGCTGGGTCACAAAGCAAGTCTTAACAAATTTAAAAAGATTGAAATCATACACAACACTTTCTCAGATCATAAAGGAATAAGTTGGAAATCAATAATAGGCAGAGTGCCAAAAAATTCACAAATACGTGGGGGCTCAACAACACACTCTTAAACAACGAGTGGGTCAAAAAAGTAATTGCAAGAGAAATTAGTCAATACCTCGAGGCGAATGAAAATAAAAACACAACATATCAATCTTATGGGAAACAGCAAAGGCAGTGCTAAGAGGGAAATTTATTGCCCTAAATGCCTATATCAGAAAAGAAGAAAAGGCAAAAATGCAGGAATTAACTGTTCACTTGGAAGAACTGGAGAAAGAACAGCAAACTAATCCCAAAGCAACCAAAAGGAAAGAAATAACAAAGATTAGAGCAGAAATAAATGAAATTGAAAACATGAAAACAATAGAGAAAATCAATAAGGCCAGAAGTTGGTTCTATGAGAAAATCAATAAGATTGATGGGCCCATAGCAAGATTGACAAAAAGAAGAAGAGAGAGGATGAAAATAAATAAGATTAGAAATGGAAGAGGAGACAAACTACTGACCTCAAAAAAATAAAGGAGGTAATAACAGGATACTATGAACAACTTTACGCTAATAAATACAACAATTTAGATGAAATGGACGGGTTCCTGGAAAGACATGAACAACCAACTTTGACACCAGAAGAAATAGATTACCTCAGCAAACCAATCACAAGTAAAGAAATTGAATCAGTCATTCAAAAGCTTCCTAAAAAGAAAATTCCCAGACCAGACGGCTTCACATGTGAATTCTATCAAACATTCCAGTAGAATTAGTACCAACTCTCCTCAAACTCTTCAAAAAAATCGAAGTGGAGGGAAAACTACCTAATTCATTCTATGAAGCCAACATCACCCTCATACCAAAACCAGGCAAAGATATTACAAAAAAAGAAAACTACAGACGAATCTCTCTAATGAACATAGATGCAAAAATCCTCAATAAAATTCTAGTAAATCGTATCCAACAACACATTAAAAGAATTATACATCATGAACAAGTAGGATTCATCCCAGGTTTGCAAGGATGGTTCAACATAAGAAAATCAATTAATCTAATACACCACATCAACAAATCAAAGCAGAAAAATCACATGATCATCTCAATTGATGCAGAGAAGGTATTTGACAAGATTCAACATCCTTTCCTGTTGAAAACACTTCAAAAGATAGGAATACAAGGGAACTTCCTTAAAATGATAGAGGGAATATATGAAAAACCCACAGCTAATATCATCCTCAATGGGGAAAAATTGAAAACTTTCCCCCTAAGATCAGGAACAAGACAAGGATGTCCACTATCACCACTATTATTCAACATTGTGTTGGAGGTTCTAGCCAGAGCAATTAGACAAGAAAAAGAAATACAAGGCATCAAAATTGGAAAGGAAGAAGTAAAACTATCACTGTTTGCAGACGATATGATACTATACGTCGAAAATCCGGAAAAATCCACAACAAAACTACTAGAGCTAATAAATGAGTACAGCAAAGTAGCAGGTTACAAGATCAACATTCAAAAATCTGTAGCATTTCCATACACTAGTAATGAACAAGCTGAGGGGGAAATCAAGAAACGAATCTCATTTACAATTGCAACAAAAAGAATAAAATACCTAGGAATAAATTTAACTAAAGAGACAAAAAACTTATATAAAGAAAACTACAAAAAACTGTTAAAAGAAATCACAGAAGACCTAAATAGATAGAAGGGCATACCGTGTTCATGGATTGGAAGACTAAATATAGTTAAGATGTCAATCCTACCTAAATTGATTTACAGATTCAATGCAATACCAATCAAAATCCCAACAACTTATTTTTCAGAAATAGAAAAACCAATAAGCAAATTTATCTGGAAGGGAAGGGTGCCCTGAATTGCTAAAAACATCTTGAGGAAAAAAAACGAAGCTGGAGGTCTCGCGCTGCCTGACTTTAAGGCATATTATGAAGCCACAGTGGTCAAAACAGCATGGTATTGGCATAAAGATAGATATATCGACCAATGGAATCGAATAGAGTGCTCAGATATAGACCCTCTCATCTATGGACATTTGATCTTTGATAAGGCAGTCAAGCCAACTCACCTGGGACAGAACAGTCTCCTCAATAAATGGTGCCTAGAGAACTGGATATCCATATGCAAAAGAATGAAAGAAGACCCATATCTCACACCCTATACAAAAGTTAACTCAAAATGGATCAAAGATCTAAACATTAGGTCTAAGACCATAAAACAGTTAGAGGAAAATGTTGGGAGATATCTTATGAAACTTACAATTGGAGGTGGTTTTATGGACCTTAAACCTAAAGCAAGAGCACTGAAGCAGGAAATAAATAAATGGGAGCTCCTCA
This sequence comes from Tamandua tetradactyla, assembly GCF_023851605.1. Classification (NCBI taxonomy): domain Eukaryota; kingdom Metazoa; phylum Chordata; class Mammalia; order Pilosa; family Myrmecophagidae; genus Tamandua; species Tamandua tetradactyla. The sequence goes on along the minus strand of NW_027518255.1, from coordinate 1,048 downwards.
AAATTAAACACTTTTGTGCATCAAAGAACTTCATCAAGAAAGTAGAAAGACAGCCTACACAATGGGAGACAATATTTGGAAATGACATATCAGATAAAGGTCTAGTATCCAGAATTTATAAAGAGATTGTTCAACTCAACAACAAAAAGACAGCCAACCTAATTACAAAATGGGAAAAAGTCTTGAACAGACACCTCTCAGAAGAGGAAATACAAATGGCCAAAAGGCACATGAAGAGATGCTCAATGTCCCTGGCCATTAGAGAAATGCAAATCAAAACCACAATAAGATATCATCTCACACCCACCAGAATGGCCATTATCAACAAAACAGAAAACGACAAGTGCTGGAGAGGATGTGGAGAAAGAGGCACACTTATCCACTGTTGGTGGGAATGTCAAATGTTGCAACCACTGCGGAAGGCAATTTGGCGGTTCCTCAAAAAGCTGAATATAGAATTGCCATATGACCCAGCAATACCATTGCTGGGTATCTACTCAAAGGACTTAAGGGCAAAGACACAAACGGACATTTGCACACCAATGTTTATAGCAGCATTATTTACAATTGCAAAGAGATGGAAACAGCCAAAATGTCCATCAACAGACGAGTGGCTAAACAAACTGTGGTATATACATACGATGGAATATTATGCAGCTTTAAGGCAGGTTAAACTTATGAAACATGTAATAACATGGATGGACCTAGAGAACATTATGCTGAGTGAGTTTAGCCAAAAACTAAATGACAAATACTGTATGGTCCCACTGATGTGAACCAACATTCGAGAATAAACTTGGAATATGTCATTGGTAACAGAGTCCAGCAGGAGTTAGAAACAGGGTAAGATAATGGGTAATTGGAGCTGAAGGGATACAAACTGGGCAACAGGACTAGATACAAAAACTCAAAAATGGACAGCACAATAATACCTAATTGTAAAGTAATTATGTTAAAACACCGAATGAAGCTGCATCTGAGCTATAGGTTTTTGTTTTTTTTTTTACTATTATTATTACTTTAATTTTTTTCTCTATATTAACATTCT
>NW_027518254.1:614563-695676 GCF_023851605.1 Tamandua tetradactyla | reverse complement strand
TCATATTAGTATATGAAAATAGTAATAATGTATAATATTTAGAATCTAAGAAACTTTGATATCTGTATCTATAGATTCTTCCTTCCTTGCTTCAATTTTAAATTGGTTCATGAAACTTACAGTGCAAACACAGGATTTACAATCATTATTTGGATACTTTATTTAAATATGCCTAATGTTAGGCTAACATATTCATTCCTGGTGGTTCTAAGTGTATTGTTCGTTTCTTAAAAATTTTTTTAAATGTCTACATCACATTCGTTCTTAAAGGATACTTTTGTTGTATGCAGAATTCTATACAGACTGTTTCCTGTTTGGACAATGAAGAGTCCACTGTCCCTTGGCTTCTGTTGTTTTCTGGCGAAGAGTGAGCTGCCAGTTTAATTGTTCATTTTGCAGTACTCTTCTTCCCCTTGAAGCTTTTCAGATTTCCTCTAAGGTTTTCTGCAGCTTTATTATGTATCTAGGATGGGATTTTTTTTAATTTTGTAAATAAAGTCTGTATTATGAATGGGCAATGTTAAAAATGTGGAACATGGAAACCGTTGTTTGGGAAATCATTTGCATGCTCTAGCTGCAGAGATGCAACATTTAGTTCATTGCTATATGGGAGTGCAGATTTACTTCCTGGGCTGTATGATTTGAAGTTTGCTCTCTTTACCAGAGCCATAATAGTGAAATCATGCTATATCTACCCTTTTGTGTCTGCCTTATTTCACTCCACATTACATACTCTAGCTTCATCCATGTTGTCATATGCTCCAGGACCACATTTCATCTTACCGCTGGATAACAGACCCTCATATGTAGATGACACACGTTATTTATCCACTCTTCTGTTGATGGACACTTGAGTGTTTCTATTCATCTGCTGGGGTTTGTTGGGCTTCTTGAATTTGTGCATTGAGGTCTTTCTTCAGTTTGGATATTTGTCACATATTGAATCCACAAAAATGACTTTCATTCCACTCTCTCTGCTGTCCTTTCCAGACTCCAATTACACATATATTAGACCACGTACCCTTTATATCTCTTACTCATATCCTTCCCTACTCATGGTGGTTTGGCGCTATGCATCCCAGAGAAACATGGTTTTGAACAGAGTCCATTTCTTGTAAATAGGATGAGGTTACTTCAGATAAGTGTGACCCAGGATGGGTCTTAATCCTATTAACAAGGGCCACATAGGGAAGGTGACAGGAAGAGTAAGCCCTAGGGAACAGCCAGAAGCTGGAACTCAAAAGAACCCAGAAGAGAAAAGAAAAACCACCACGTGCATTACCAGGTGTAATGGCAGGTTCTCATGTCAACTTGGCCAGGTGATGGCGCCCAGGTGTCGGGTCAGATAAGCTTGGCCTAACCATTGCTGCAAGGTCATTTCATGGCTGTCTGATAAATGAGAAGGCTGGTTTATTAAATCATCAGTCAGCTGACGGCAGCTGTGGTTGATTACACCTATGATCAACTAAGAGCATGTCTCCCACAAAGGAGAAAATTTGATCCGTTACATGTGATCCAATCAGTTGAGGACCTTTAAGGAGTAGAAAGGATTTTCACCTCTTTAGCCAGCGAGTCCCTACTGTGCACTTCATCAAGACCCTTCCTGGGAGTTGGATCCTGCAGCCTGGTCCATTTCCACAGGTGTGTGAGATACTTTTATAAATCTTAAATTTGTAGCTATCTCCTGTTGGTTTAGCTTCTCTAGAGAACCCTGACTTCTACACCAGGTGACTGAGGAGCCCAGGACCAGGGACCACCAGCAGCCAGCCCTGAGCACCACAGTCTTCTGTGAGAAAGCATCACCTTAGTAATGCCTTGATGTGGACTTCTCCTGGCCTCAAAACTACAAGCCAATGAACATTTGTTTCAACCAGCTCACTGCATGGTCTTTGGGTTAGCAATGAGGACACTAAAACACCACTCCTTTTGTCTCTCCATGCTTCATTTTAAATATTTTTTTCTGGCCTATCTGTAGTTCATTAAATCTTCCTTTAGCTCCACCAGTTTCTAGCTAGTGCCTTGGGCAAGTACACAATGCCATAAGAGCCTCATTTACATAATGGAGTCTTTACCTCTAATTCTCCCTTCAGGAAGCTCTAAATGCAATAATAAATACAAAACGCAATGTTAAATTAGATCTACTCAATAAAATGCAGTCCTACACATTCCTCATATTTGCTTAGTCCCAAATTTCAACTTCTAGCAAAAATCTGTCTTCTAAGCTTTAAAACCCACAAATTTACTGACTACCCAATCAAAGCCATCCCTAAATCAACACATCCAAAACTGAACATTCCCTCCACTACTTCCACCCTGGTTCACACCTACTTCCTTACTCTGGTCCCTTTCTCAGCACAGTCAAGGCAGGGTGGTGATGAAGGCAGGTTCTGGGATGAGGGCACCAAGTTCAAGTCCCTCACCTGCCTCCTCCTGGCTAGAAGACTTTGTTTCTGTTTGCCAATGCTGCCACAATGCAACAGGGCAGAAATTACTTTTATAAATCGGATTTATTAAGTTACGAGTTTACAGTTCTAAGGCCAAAAAATGTCCAAACTAAGGCATTCAGAGGATTATACCTTGACTCAAGAAGGCTGCATCCTCTCCTGCCTTCTGGCTTCAAATGGTACTCTCAGCCCCTGCAGATCCTTCTGGCACGTGGTGACATCAGCTGGACTCTGCATCTCCAAATGTCTGTGTCCATGTCGGCTCTCCAAATATTTGCATCTGCTTCCTACAAAATGTTTACCCCTAAAGGACTCCAGGTAAACTAGTCAAGATCCACCTGGAATGGGTAGGGTCATATCTCCAGAGAAGAACACATCCACGATTGGGTGTGCCACATCTCCATGGAAACAACCTAATCAAAGCATCCCACCCTATAATACTGAATCAGGATTAAAGAACATGGCTGCCCCCACAAAACTGGATCAATCCTTAAGAGAACATGGCTATTTAAGGGTAAATAACAATTTTTAAATGCGCACAGACCTCAGCCAAGTCATGTAAACTCTATTCATCTCAGTTTTCCCATCTGTCAAATCGGCAAGACAACAACACCATCTACTCCACCAGACTGTTTTTGAGTTCTAAATGGGATACAGATAAAGCAGGTAGGAGAGTACCTTAAGAGTCATGTAATGAGTATTCCAATTGGACGATGCTATGAATTATTCCCTCTCAGAGATGGGACCCTTACCATGCTGGAAAAAGAACAGAATGTGGCTGCAAGTGTGTTCTTGGCTGATGTTAAAATTGAAACAGGCATGGCTGGGAGGGGTGTGCCAGCTAAGGATGGTTTTCTACTTCCAATGTGCCATGGAGGCAGAAGCTGCCTTGAAATCACTCTGCAGGTGGGTCTCCATAGCCCCTCAAGGCCAGGGCCAGGGCCAGGTCCCTCCAGTCCCAACAGAAAGGAGAGACCCATCACAGAGGTGACCCCTGCACCTTCTGTCTTAGGGGCAGCCAGCCACTTCAGGCTTATCGTCTGAAAGACCTTTTCTTCCCTACCTCTCTTCTGAGGCCAAATCACTAATAACCCTTATAGAAGAAGATTTCCAAAGAAAGCCATCTCACATTCACAGCCTTATTATACAGTAGACCCTACTGACAAAGGTCAGGGAGAAATGACATCCATCCAGCCAACCCCTATGTCGGCTCGGTTCCCCCCCACCCCAGGCACTGCTCACCTCATGACTAGCGATTATTTCCCAGTAAAAAAGCCACTGCCAAGAAATCAGCGTTTCCGAGACCAAGAAGTAGCAACGAATCGCATAGGTGGGGGGCAGGGTTAAATACTGGCTGGAGAAGGAGACAGGAAAAGACAGGATCCATGAGAAAGCAAGTAGGGTAGAAGCAGTTTCAGAGCAAGGCCGAGAACATGTGTGGATGCCCCCCAGAGAAGGGGGCCTGGCCTTTGGGGGTGGGGGTGGGCATGTCATTTCGTGCAAAATTGGCCACACAGGAAGGGAAAATGTTACCAGAAAGGGCAGATAGGGTTGCAAATACATTCTCACGGCAGAAAGCAAGATGTTTAACTAAAACTACTAAATGACATCAAAACCAACACAAAACCAAAACCCCTATGTCTTACTCCAGTCACACAGTTATAAAATTCAATTCCAGAACCACATTTCATTTTTACTATTAAAAAGAACACATGGGATTTTGCCGCCCCATGGCGCCGCGTGAGGGTCACGGCCGTTGGTGTCTGTGGTGGCTTGGCGGGTGTTGGCGCTGATTTCTGGCCCTCAGGGAGCCGCGGTGGTCCGGTCAGCAGTGGGCTGACCTGGCCGGGGTTCTGGGTGTTTGCGTGGGGCCGGGAGGCCGCGACCAAAAGCAGAGCCCGAGCGGGGGCGGTGCGGGGCCCGCCCACGGCCAGGTGAGCGGGCAGCTGGGCGCGGGGCCGCAGTCGCAGTGTTTCCTGTGCGGGTCCCACGCGCGCCCTGGGGCCGCTGGTACCCTCGAGAGGGGGGGCTTCGCCGAGACCCTGAGGAAATTCGACCTCAGGAAAGGGCTGGACGGCCTGACCCCCGGATTGTCCTCGGCCGCGCAGCCACCGCCGCCGGCAGCCGCAAGCCGGAGATCGCCGAGATGCTTCAGGGAGCACTTCCAGCTCTGCAAGAAGGCATTGTGGACCCCATGGTGCCCGGGCTAGACTCAGCCCTTGGAGTCATGTCCCATTTTCCCAGAGAGACTTTCACTGCTGGATGTCATGTCCCATGAAAAAGGAAAGCAGGGTGACATTTTGCCATCTGCCCTTCCAGAGTAAGTGGCTGTATGTGGGCACCAGATGAGGCAGCATCCCCATCATGAACATGGAGGCCTTCTCGCTGTCCAGCCACGTCATCATGTGGAAAAAAGCCATTTAGCTAGAAAGCAGAGAATGCTACAGCACCATGAAGCAGAGAGTCCACCAGCCAGAGGCCTTTGGAGATAAAGAAGGAAAACGCCTCCCTATGAGCTTCATGAAACTGGAAGCCAGGAGAGAAAGCTAGCAGATTATGCCATGTCCATCATGTGACCTTCCAGCTGAGAAAGAAGCCCTGTGTTCTCCATGTGCCTTCTCACTTGAGAGAGAAGCCCTGAACTTCATCGGCCTTCTTGAAACAAGATAGCTTTCCCAAAGATAGCCTTAGATTGGACATTTCTATAGACTTGTTTTAATTGGGACATTTTCTGGGCCTTAGAACTGTGAACTGGCAACTCATTAAAATCCCCCTTTTGGATTGGACTTCCTGGAAGATGGCGGCTTACTAAGACGCGCGGATCTTAGTTTCTTCTCCAGGACACCTACTAGGGGAATAGAAACGATACAGAAAGCGCCCAAAGCCACAACAGAGATAAAAAAGACAGCGTACCCCATCCTGGAACGGCTGGCTGGCTGAGAGAAGCAGCTCGGGTGAGATCGCCGAGGCGCGCGGGCCTTACCGGGCGGGGTGGCAAGCGGCCGGAGTTACTCCCTTCCCCCTTCCCGGGCCGGCTGGGAGAATTGGAGAGGCGGTCCCCTGAAACAAAGACGGCTGGCGCCCACACCACGCGCAGCCCCCGGACCAACTGAGAGAATTGGATCGGAAAACCCCAGGCCGCGGAGAACGGTGACGGGTGGGGGAGGCCCCTTCCAAACCCGTGACTCCCGGGGAACGTGCACTCTCTCGGGCGGGCCGCTGCCGCTGGCGCCCTCCCGCCACGCTTGTTGCCCAGGGCCGACTAGGAAATTCGGACGGGCTCTTTCCCTGGCTGCGGCGACCAGCAACCCTCCCTGCGTTCGGACCCCGGGCCGGCTCAAGCCGTTTCGGCTAGCGAACCCCCAGGACGGCGAGAGTTTTCCAAAGTTTAAGGTCCCACAGCACCTTTTACTGGTGGGACCCGCAGACAAACGGGTGCCACGAGCGCCACCTACTGGGCAGGATAAGAAAAACAGAACCCAGAGATTTCACAGAAAAATATTACAACCTTGCTGGGTCCAACACCAAGAGAAATCTGAATAAATGCCCAGACGCCAGCAGCAGAAGATAACTGTCCACGCTCAAAAGATTGAGAATATGGCTCAGTCAAAGGAACAAACCAATAGCTCAAATGAGACACAAGAGCTGAGACAACTAATGCTGAATATACGAACAGAAATGGAAAACCTCTTCAAAAATGAAATCGATAAATTGCGGGAGGACATGAAGAGGACATGGGCTGAACATAAAGAAGAAATAGAAAAACTGAAAAAACAAATCGCAGAACTTATGGAAGTGAAGGATAAAGTAGCAAACATAGAAAAAATAATGGATAGCTACAATGATAGATTTAAAGAGACAGAAGATAGAATTAGTGATTTGGAGGATGGAACATCTGAATTCCAAAAAGAAACAGAAACTATAGGGAAAGGAATGGAAAAATTTGAACAGGGTATCAGGGAACTCAAGGACAATATGAACCGCACAAATATACGTGTTGTGGGTGTCCCAGAAGGAGAAGAGAAGGGAAAAGGAGGAGAAAAACTAATGGAAGAAATTATCACTGAAAATTTCCCAACTCTTATGAAAGACCTAAAATTACAGATCCAAGAAGTGCAGCGCACCCCAAAGAGATTAGACCCAAATAGGCGTTCTCCAAGACACTTACTAGTTAGAATGTCAGAGGTCAAAGAGAAAGAGAAGATCTTGAAAGCAGCAAGAGAAAAACAATCCATTACATACAAGGGAAACCCAATAAGGTTTTGTGTAGATTTCTCAGCAGAAACCATGGAAGCTAGAAGACAGTGGGATGATATATTTAAAATACTAAAAGAGAAAAACTGCCAACCAAGACTCCTATATCCAGCAAAATTATCCTTCAAAAATGAGGGAGAAATTAAAACATTCTCAGACAAAAAGTCACTGAAAGAATTTGTGACCAAGAGACCAGCTCTGCAAGAAATACTAAAGGGAGCACTAGAGTCAGATACAAAAAGACAGAAGAGAGAGATATGGAAAGGAGTGTAGAAAGAAGGAAAATCAGATATGATATATATAATACAAAAGGCAAAATGTTAGAGGAAAATATTATCCAAACAGTAATAACACTAAATGTCAATGGACTGAATTCCCCAATCAAAAGACATAGATTGGCAGAATGGATTAAAAAACAGGATCCTTCTATATGCTGTCTACAGGAAACACATCTTAGACCCAAAGATAAACATAGGTTGAAAGTGAAAGGTTGGGAAAAGATATTTCATGCAAATAACAACCAGAAAAGAGCAGGAGTGGCTATACTAATATCCAACAAATTAGACTTCAAATGTAAAACAGTTAAAAGAGACAAAGAAGGACACTATCTACTAATAAAAGGAACAATTAAACAAGAAGACATAACAATCATAAATATTTATGCACCGAATCAGAATGCCCCAAAATACGTGAGGAATATACTGCAAACACTGAAAAGGGAAATAGACTCATATACCATAATAGTTGGAGACTTCAACTCACCACTCTCATCAAGGGACAGAACATCTAGACAGAGGATCAACAAAGAATAGAGAATCTGAATATTACTATAAATGAACTAGACTTAATAGACATTTATAGGACATTACATCCCACAACAGCAGGATACACCTTTTTCTCAAGTGCTCATGGATCATTCTCAAAGATAGACCATATGCTGGGTCACAAAGCAAGTCTTAACAAATTTAAAAAGATTGAAATCATACACAACACTTTCTCGGACCATAAAGGAATGAAGTTGGAAATCAATAATAGGCAGAGTGCCAGAAAATTCACAAATACGTGGAGGCTCAACAACACACTCCTAAACAACGACGGGGTCAAAGAAGAAATTGCAAGGGAAATTAGCAAATACCTCGAGGCGAATGAAAATGAAAACACAACATATCAAAACTTATGGGACGCAGCAAAGGCAGTGCTAAGAGGGAAATTTATTGCCCTAAATGCCTATATCAGAAAAGAAGAAAAGGCAAAAATTCAGGAATTAACTATCCATTTGGAAGAACTGGAGAAAGAAAAGCAAGCTAACCCCAAAGCAAGCAAAAGGAAAGAAATAACAAAGATTAGAGCACAAATAAATGAAATTGAAAACATGAAAACAATAGAGAATATCAATAAGGCCAGAAGTTGGTTCTATGAGAAAATCAATAAGATTGATGGGCCCTTAGCAAGATTGACAAAAAGAAGAAGAGAGAGGATGCAAATAAATAAGATCAGAAATGGAAGAGGAGACATAACTACTGACCTCACAGAAATAAAGGAGGTAATAACAGGATACTATGAACAACTTTACGCTAATAAATACAACAATTTAGAGGAAATGGACGGGTTCCTGGAAAGACATGAACAACCAACTTTGACTCAAGAAGACATAGATGACCTCAACAAACCAATCACAAGTAAAGAAATTGAATTAGTCATTCAAAAGCTTCCTAAAAAGAAAAGTCCAGGACCAGATGGCTTCACATGTGAATTCTACCAAACGTTCCAGAAAGAATTAGTACCAATTCTCTTCAAACTCTTCAAAAAAATCGAAGTGGAGGGAAAACTACCTAATTCATTCTATGAAGCCAACATCACCCTCATACCAAAACCAGGCAAAGATATTACAAAAAAAGAAAACTACAGACCAATCTCTCTAATGAATACAGATGCAAAAATCCTCAATAAAAGTCTAGCAAATCGTATCCAACAACACATTAAAAGAATTATACATCATGACCAAGTAGGATTCATCCCAGGTATGCAAGGATGGTTCAACATAAGAAAATCAATTAATGTAATACACCATATCAACAAATCAAAGCAGAAAAATCACATGATCATCTCAATTGATGCAGAGAAGGCATTCGACAAGATTCAACATCCTTTCCTGTTGAAAACACTTCAAAAGATAGGAATACAAGGGAACTTCCTTAAAATGATAGAGGGAATATATGAAAAACCCACAGCTAATATCATCCTCAATGGGGAAAAATTGAAAACTTTCCCCCTAAGATCAGTAACAAGACAAGGATGTCCACTATCACCACTATTATTCAACATTGTGTTGGAGGTTCTAGCCAGAGCAATTAGACAAGAAAAAGAAATACAAGGCATCAAAATTGGAAAGGAAGAAGTAAAACTATCACTGTTTGCAGACGATATGATACTATACGTCGAAAACCCGGAAAAATCCACAACAAAACTACTAGAGCTAATAAATGAGTACAGCAAAGTAGCAGGTTACAAGATCAACATTCAAAAATCTGTAGCATTTCTATACACTAGTAATGAACAAGCTGAGGGGGAAATCAAGAAACGAATCCCATTTACAATTGCAACTAAAAGAATAAAATACCTAGGAATAAATTTAACTAAAGAGACAAAAAACCTATATAAAGAAAACTACAAAAAACTGCTAAAAGAAATCACAGAAGACCTAAATAGATGGAAGGGCATACCGTGTTCATGGATTGGAAGACTAAATATAGTTAAGATGTCAATCCTACCTAAATTGATCTACAGATTCAATGCAATACCAATCAAAATCCCAACAACTTATTTTTCAGAAATAGAAAAACCAATAAGCAAATTTATCTGGAAGGGCAGGGTGCCCCGAATTGCTAAAAACATCTTGAGGAAAAAAAACGAAGCTGGAGGTCTCGCACTGCCTGACTTTAAGGCATATTATGAAGCCACAGTGGTCAAAACAGCACGGTATTGGCATAAAGATAGATATATCGACCAATGGAATCGAATAGAGTGCTCAGATATAGACCCTCTCATCTATGGACATTTGATCTTTGATAAGGCAGTCAAGCCAACTCACCTGGGACAGAGCAGTCTCTTCAATAAATGGTGCCTAGAGAACTGGATATCCATATGCAAAAGAATGAAAGAAGACCCATCTCTCACACCCTATACAAAAGTTAACTCAAAATGGATCAAAGATCTAAACATTAGGTCTAAGACCATAAAACAGTTAGAGGAAAATGTTGGGAGATATCTTATGGATCTTACAACTGGAGGCGGTTTTATGGACCTTAAACCTAAAGCAAGAGCACTGAAGAAGGAAATAAATAAATGGGAACTCCTCAAAATTAAACACTTTTGTGCATCAAAGAACTTCATCAAGAAAGTAGAAAGACAGCCTTCACAATGGGAGACAATATTTGGAAATGATATATCAGATAAAGGTCTAGTATCCAGAATTTATAAAGAGATTGTTCATCTCAACAACAAAAAGACAGCCAACCCAATTACAAAATGGGAAAAAGACTTGAACAGACACCTCTCAGAAGAGGAAATACGGATGGCCAAGAGGCACATGAAGAGATGCTCAATGTCCCTGGCCATTAGAGAAATGCAAATCAAAACCACAATGAGATATCATCTCACACCCACCAGAATGGCCATTATCAACAAAACAGAAAATGACAAGTGCTGGAGAGGATGCAGAGAAAGAGGCACACTTATCCACTGTTGGTGGGAATGTCAAAGGGTGCAACCACTGTGGAAGGCAGTTTGGCGGTTCCTCAAAAAGCTGAATATAGAACTGCCATACGACCCAGCAATACCATTGCTAGGTATCTACTCAAAGGACTTAAGGGCAAAGACACAAACGGACATTTGCACACCAATGTTTATAGCAGCATTATTTACAATTGCAAAGAGATGGAAACAGCCAAAATCTCCATCAACAGAAGAGTGGCTAAACAAACTGTGGTATATACATACGATGGAATATTATGCAGCTTTAAGACAAGATAAACTTATGAACCATGTAATAACATGGATGGACCTAGAGAATATTATGCTGAGTGAATCCAGCCAAAAACTAAAGGACAAATACTGTATGGTCCCACTGATGTGAACGGACATTCGAGAATAAACTTGAAATATGTCATTGTAACAGAGTTCAGCAGGAGTTAGAAACAGGGTAAGACAATGGGTAATTGAAGCTGAAGGGATACAGACTGTGCAACAGGACTAGATACAAAAACTCAAAAATGGACAGCACAATAATACCTAATTGTAAAGTAATCATGTTAAAACACTGAATGAAGCTGCATCTGAGCTATAGGTTTTTGTTTTGTTTTGTGTTGTTTTGTTTTGATTTTACTATTATTACTTTTATTTTTTTCTCTATATTAACATTCTATATCTTTTTCGGTTATGTTGCTAGTTCTTCTAAACCAATGCAAATGTACTAAGAAATGATGATCATGCATCTATGTGATGATGTTAAGAATTAATGATTGCATGTGTAGAATGGTATGATCTCTAAATGTTGGGTTAATTTCTTTTTTTCCGTTAATTAAAAAAAAAAAAAGAGAAGGGATAATTGGAGATGAAGGGATACAGACTGTACAACGGGACTGGATATAAAAACTCAGAAATGGACAGCACAATACTACCCAATTGTAATGCAATTATGTTAAAACACTGAATGAAGCTGCATGTGAGGTATAGGTTTTTTGTTTTTGTTTTTTTGTTTTTTTTTCTTTCTATTATTGTTTTAATTCTTATTCTGTTGTCTTTTTATTTCTTTTTCTAAATCGATGCAAATGTACTAAGAAATGATGAATATGCAACTATGTGATGTTATTAAGAATTACTGATTGTACATGTAGATTGGAATGATTTCTAATTGTTTTGTTAATTCTTTTTTTAATTAATAAAAAAAAAATCCCCCTTTTGAAAGTCATTCTGTCTCTGGTGTATTGCATTCTGGCAGCTAGCAAACTAGAACAGATTTTGGTATCTGAGAGTGGAGTGCTGCTGCAATTTGCAAATACCAGATATGTTGGAACCGTGTTTTGGATGGCTAAGGGGAAGATTCTGGAGGGACTGTGAAGAGAATGAGGGAGAATTCCTGGAGTGCTTGAAGAGACTGTTGGTGTAAACGGAACCACTGCCAGTCTGGAAAAAGGTGGACACAAAAGGGAGAGATTGGAGTTTGCAGAGTAAGAACCATGGAAGCTCGGGTCTGAAGCCAAGAAACCTCAGCCTGGAGAGTGGACCCACCCATATACATGGAGAGGGTGAGTTTACCCTAAAGGGTGAGGATGAGTCTCCAAACTTGTTGCAGTGGAAGAGTCGTGCAGCCTCAGGCCTTGGAGAAGGTAGAACATGCTCATTGGGGGACTGGGGAGAGCCTGGCTGCCGCCACATGGCGGGGTCCAGCATGTGCCCTGGAAATGACAGAGAGCCCAGGGGTGGCCCTGATGCCTGGGGAGAGTGGAGCCAAGAAAAAGGTGGTCTCCTCGATGTTCCCTGAGGTTGAGGGATTGCCAGTTTCTAAAGCTGAAGGATAAATGACTTTCAGACTTTGAAATCCAGTGGTGTTTGCCGTGCAAGTTTTCCTTCCAGTTTCTCCAATCCTGTGACTGTCCTCCTTTGCATTTTGGCATCAGATAACTTGTTTTGGGATTCACAGGTCCACAGCCAGAAGAGAATTTTTTGCACCTGTTTAAGGTGATGCTTGTCATTGCCAAGCTGACGAGGGGTGGACATGTGGTAGTTAGATTCAGTTGTCAACTTGGCCAGGTGAAAGGCACCTAGTTTTGTTGCTGTGGACATGAGCCAATAGTATGTGAATCTCATCTGTTGCTGCTTACATCTGCAGTTGGCTAGGAGGGCGCCGGCTGCAATGAGTGATATTTGACTTAATTGGTTGCTGCTTAAATGAGAGAGCACAATGTAGCATAGCCAAAGCAACTCAGCATACCTCATCTCAGCACTCGCAGCTCAGCCTAGGCCTTTGGAGAATCAGAAAGAAATCACTCTGGGGAAAGTTGTTTGAACTCAGAAGCCTGGAGAGAAGGCTGACAGAGACCATTGTGTGTGCCTTCCCACGTAAGAAAGAACCTCAGTGGAAAGTTAGCTGCCTTTCCTCTGAAGAACTAACAAAATAAATCCCCTTTTGTTAAAAGCCAAAAAAAAAAAACACATGGGTAGGTGACCATTTTGTTCTGTTTTTACAGAACGTAGCAGTGTTGCTCCGTGGACCTTGCTCTCTGCACCATGGGGAGACGCTCAACCCCTCGGCCGCCCTCACACTGCTCTGCAGACCTGAGGGAAGGTGCAGAAAGCACTCGGCGCCATTTTCGCTGTTCTCTTAAAGAAGCACCACACAAAACAGGGGAGAGTCCCTATGGCTGCTCCCAGATAAAAATCATCATGCGTCATGATGTGCAGAACCCCAGCCCTGCCCTGGAAAAGGGGCTTGTAGGTATGTCCCAAGGGGAGCATAGGGCCACCCCCAAGATGAGACAGTTCGCAAGAGTTTTCCATTCATATGATGATAGCACTTCACGAGAGACTTTGTTAAAAACTGAGCAGGCTTGTTGTGACCAAAGCAGAGGTAAAGAGTTAAGGTCAAGGGCACAAAGGACACAAGGTTGGCCAGGTCTGCAGATTCTATCTTTCCCCACCAAGGGACCTCTGAAGGAGAAGTGGCCCTTATAAGAAGCATGGTGCCACCTCTTCAGCTTACTGGAAAGAACTCGGCCAACCATCCTGAGCAGGCCAGCCCTGCATGGTTCAAAAGGGGGGCTTTCACTTGTCCATCAACCCCTGAGGGCACCCACAGAACCCCTGGAGACTTTGCTTCCTGCGTCGCAGCTCCCAATGTCTTGCCATCTGGGCAGTGAGGAGCAAGGGGGCCACCAAGCATTTGAGGACAGGTCACCCTTGGGTCCTGGGCGGCAAGCCTGGGCACGCCCCTGCATCACCCAGAAGGAGGCCCCGCCCCACACTGGCATCCTCTTCTCACCTGAGGACAGGTCACCCCTGGGTCCTGGGCGGCAAGCCTGGGCATGCCCCTGCATCGCCCAGAAGGAGGCCCTGCCCCATACTGGCATCCTCCTCTCAGCTGGATTGGTCCTGTCCATTTTAACCTCCACAATTTCTCCCAGGATGGTGGGGACACCTCACTTGAACAGACCCGTGAAAAGGCAGCAGATGGGAGGCGGCTGCTCTCCACTAAGTGTGTGCATTTTTTTTTTTTTTTTTTTTTTTTTTTTTTTTTTTAAAGACAGAGAGAAGGAAGGAAGGATAGAAGGAAGGAAGGAAGGAAGAAAGGGAAACATCTTTAAACATTTTCTTGTTTTATTGTATTTTGTTTTTCCGTTTTTTTTTGTTACATGGGCTGGGGCCGGGAATCGAACCGAGGTCCTCGGGCATAGCAGGCAAGCACTTTTGCCCGCTGAGCCACCGCGGCCCGCCAAGTGTGTGCAGTTTTGAGTGATCTTTCTTGAGACCACTTTTGACTGAGGCCTCAATGAGGACACAGGGGCACTCATGGTAGACCCTGAGTGCAAAGGACAAAGAGGTCACACAAGCCCAGGCCGGGGACACACACTGGTGAACAGACCTGCTTGGTTGACAAATAGATGTTCCAATCAGAAAGTGGGCTGTGAGAAGTGGGTGAGACTTTCAGACCCCAGGCCTGTGCCCTCTGACATCTGTTCTGCCACACTGCCCATTCCTCACTGAGCTGGAGGGCAGGCATGCCACCCAATGTGCACCCAGGCAGAGGGCAGGACCCTCGGCAGTCAGGGGCACAGGGATGGTGGGTACAAACCCCATAGCTGCCACTCAGCCGGGCTATGGTTTGCATCTCTGGCTGTGCCCATCCCTATGGCAGGAGTGGCATTTGCTGGGGGGGGGGGCCCTTCGCACGGAAGCACAGTCCTTCCATGTCCTAGGACCATTTCTCTTTAGCTTCTAGAAGCAGCACCCAGGGTACTTGGCTTCTGGGACCATCAGACGGTCAACCAAGGGACTAAGTGAGCGTCTCCTCCCTGCTCGGGAGTGGGGCAGTCGGGCTCAGCACAACACAGATCTGTGGGGAATGTGTGCCTTGTGTGAGAGCCATGTCGAGGGAAAGGCACAGAGACAGAGTGTTTATGGCCAAGAGTGACGAAACCTGGAAGGCAGCCTGCAGCGTGGGAAGGGCGTGTGCCTCTGCAAAGTTATCTCCCTTCAGCTGCTAAAGGGCTACGTGGTAGATAAAAGCTCTGCTGTACCCTCCACTGAAAACATAGCCTCTCGGTCCACAGCCACCAACAGCTTTCAAAGCTACGTGCCTGCTCACCTCTGGCAGCACCTACTCAGAACGGGAGACCCAGTGGTGCCCAGGGAGGCCCTCGCTGCCAGCAGGGTGTCAGAGCCCCAGAACGGCCATGCCCAGCCGAGCAGCCACTGGCCCTGCCCTCCTGGACCTGGCTGAACAGAGCACCCCTGAAGCATGGTAAAGGGTGCCCCAGTGGGGGTGAGGGGGTGCTCGATGGGCAAGGAGGGGCCTGGTGGGGCAGGACAGGGGCTGCGGACGGCCGTGCCTACATCCTGTGTGCCGCAGTGCATTGCGGTGCCACGGGCAGGGTTGAGCTGATGCCGTGGATGCGATGGGAAGGCCCACCCAGGCTTGTCCAGGGTCATGGGCCAGGAGGGGTCCAGGAGGGTGACAGGGGAGGTGAGGGGGTCAGTCCCAGATGTCACGGGACAGTGTCACTCAGCAACCGCAGCATCTTGTGACACACCCACAGGATGCCAGAGACCCCGGGACCGGGAATACTGCTTGCCCATGGCCCCCAAAGATCAGGCCCAGTCCCGGGCCTGCCTCTGCACACCCATCTCCAGGAGCAGCAACAACGAGGAAGCATATACCCTGGCTGTGAGGACCAGAGCCCAAACACCATGAGACCTCTGTTAGGCCCCCCAGATGCCTCGTCATTTGTGGAGCAATGGCAGGTTCGGGAGCAGGGAGTCCATTGTCTCAGGGCCCCACAAAGGGGAAGAGGAGCTCACGCACACTTTCGGGTGAGCAGGTCAGAACAGTCAACCAACAGCCCAGGCTTCTGACATCCACAGAGCTTTCCAGACAAGCAAACCTGGGGCTGAGAATGACTTTATCTCTTCAAGAACAGGGTCTTCTCACCACCTGCCTCCCTCCAATTTGGGGAGCAAAAGAGCAAGTTTTAGTAGTTAAAATCAAAATGAAAGACAAAACCCATGTGGCCCTCACATGTACACACTGTGTGAACAGCTGTCAAGGGAAACATGCAAGTGCCTTCTTATGGAACTGCCAAGGGAAGTGACTGTTTTTAAACTCGAGACATTTTAAAAGCAAGTGACCCCATGCACCCCACATCTCCCTTGACACAGGATCTCCCGATTGAGGGCAGGTTGCGGCACAGCGCGCAGAGCCAACAGGCAGCAGGTGCCCAGGGCCTCAGGCCATAGGATGCATGTTCCCTAGCAGGCACCCCTCCCCACACTGGACACAGCCATTGATCCAAACAGCAGAGAGCTGCCCCCACTGGATCTTATAAGTTGAAAGTCACAGAATCTTTAAATGTAGAAACACAAGAAGTGCCTGGCCTTGGGGTCAGGAAGAGCTCCGGGAGCCGTAACGGTCCTTGGTTGGCGCGACTGAACAGAGCCCCAGAGTCGACCATGAGGGCAGGAGGGCGGCGTGAGCAGCTGCCCAGGACCTGGACCCATCGGCTGCTTCTATGAGGTGCCACGTGGCTGGGACGGCTGCCTGGGCTCCCGCTCACAATTCAGAAGCGTCTATTTTAGGTCATCCACATGCTAGAAAATGGAGAGGTGGCAGCTCTGACATGAGACCAGTGGCTGTGGCTCAGCCTGGATGTTCTTGGGACTTGAACACAGCCAGAGCCCGTGGCCCAACCCTGGGGGGAAGGCAGCCATGCATGCCCCATGCCCAGACCAGGGAGAGGCCTGGCGCCCAGAGCTTGCAGGCAGAACTATCACCTCTAGGGCCACCACAGACACGGCATGAATTAAACAACCAAGTTTAAACATACAGAAATTTCCTTCTCAAACTGACAAAGAGGAATAGGTACCACTGTAAGGAAAGTGATTGGTTCTTAAGCAAACTCTCTACCCTGGACTAGGAGCATCCGACTGACACACTGAAGGGATAAGTGAACGTGGCCAAAGCACGGGCAGGGCACCCTGTGGTGGGGTGCCAGTCCTGCCTGTGGCATAAGCCTCACTGCCGTGTGCAGACCTGAACCTGGGGATGCAGGGCTGGTGGGTGGCCCCGCAGGCACATTCATCAATTCTTCATGCCTGTCCCTCTAAATGTGACCCTGCTCTGAGCTTCCATCCCCAGACAACTTCATGATGCAGAATAAGGAGGCCCCCGATAGTGAGGAATCGCAAAGCCTGAGGGGATGGGCAGAGGGCAGTGGGACCCGGGCCTGGCCGCGCGACACGGGGGCTGAGAGCAGATGGGCATGGGACCCAATACCTGAACTCAAAGGAAAAGCCTACAAAAGAAATGGACCAGAAAATCGCCGTCTGCAGTGGTTCAGAATGAAAGCACCTGGAGGCAGAAGGCCTGTCAGGGATAAATCTCAGCAGAGGATCCACACGCCACTGGGAAGTCCCAGTACCCTCCTGTCCATGCACCCCCACGCACAGCTCAAACCCGACTGAGAAGCTGAGAAGCTCACAGCTGATTACAAAATGGCTCTGTCCATCCGCCTGAGTCTAACATGGCTGCTGGCTTTGCTCTTTTATGAAACCTGTGCCACTATCAGCAAGGTCTCCTGAAAAGGAGGGAATCAAACGAGAACAAATCCGTGCCTGGAAACTGCCCAGAAGCCTGCAAGGGGTGTGGGGGGCTCTCACCATGCACGTGCTAGACTGAAGGGAGAAGACCCACCCAGGGGCTCCCCAGAGGGCAACAGGCACAGGCTCTGACAGCCAGAGCCACCGGGATGAAGGCTGTCCAAGGCGCCCAGTGTGAGCACACAGGATGGGCCCCTGCACCCCGCCCATGCCTCCAACTTCCAGGCAATTCCTGGCTACTTGCAGAACAGGGTGGGTGACTGGGAGGCCTGTGTCAGCCATCTCCCCCGCTCCTGAAAGCTGCCCAGTCTCTCCACACGAATGACCTGCAGCGCAGGGTTCAGTGAAACGTCTCCCTGCACCCACAGCCTGGGGCTTCGCACCCTTCTTCTCCTAGTCTGGCCGGCATTCACCCTGCTCTGCTCTGGCCGGTGTCAGCTGACTTCCCGTTAAACACATGTGCTCTTGCTATCACTCACTCTTGAAACTTGGGCTGCTCACATGGCTAACAGGCCTTAGTTTAATCACATCAGCTAGTGGATTAAAATGAGCACCCAAGAACCCAGTCACCGACGCTCATTCTGGGTATAGTGCCTCTGGGAGCGGATGCAGAGTCCTGGCACTGTGCTGGAACAGGGACTGCACGGAGGTGGATGGCACTGTGTCGGCCCAACAGAGACTGAGTGGACGGCACCACATCTTCCCAATGGGGACTGCGCAGAGGTGGACACTGCTGCATTCCTGACTTAGATCTGAAATCCTAAGGTTTCCTGGATCTGCCCTCCTCCCCAGGACACTGCTACGATATCAAAGAAACCTGATGTTCATGCAGTAAATGCTGGGGCCTGAGCTTCAGAAAATTGAAGATGGCTTTTCTGAAACACTGACCACAGGCCGACTAGGTAGAAACTCACCTCTGCTGATCTTAGTATACTATAATGTTTGATTAAACTCTAGCCATAAAAGTGTCTAAAAACAAAAAGGCCTACAAGTGAAAGCTCCACATAACATTTCTCATGCAGCAGTGATTAAAGAGATGATTGGAAAGGATTTTGAAAAGATGCTTTATGAAGAAAGGCCTGAGTCCTTTACAAGAGTTTTCCTTAAAACAAGTTATTGGAAAATTACCTTTCAAACTAAATTTTTTCAAAGGACTCTAGAAAATAGAATTCACTCTAGAGAACAAAGATGATGTTGTGTGCTGTGAATACTTCTCCAGTAATGTTGACTACGGATATAAATCTGTGTTCCATATAGTATACTATCAAATCAACATAATGATCTTGCTGTAGAAGTATTAGCTGAAATGGCTGTTCCTGTCCTGGATTTGTTCAGTTATGCTGGACTCACAGGTTATGCTGCCCAGAACTGCCTCCAGGAACTAAGAAGCATGCCCCAGGAATGCCGAATCCCACTGATCCATCAGAGAACACAGCAGTGCACTGAGATGCTGTCACTGCCAAGCACAAAAAATCCAAACAACAAACTCCGCCCCATGGACCTCCAGCCCTCAGACTTGATCTAAGTTTTGGGAGCACAGGCCCTGAGTGGGCATCGTCCCTGGTAACCACCATCCACAGTTGTCCCTGCAGACACATTCACACAGCAGACTGGAGATGCAAATGGCAGGCCCCCATTCCAGCAGCTCTGAAACAGGGCTCCGGTGCTGGTTCTGCAGGACAGCTCCCTGAGAACAGTGCCCCAGTGGATCCTCCATCAGCCCCAGTGCAGGGGTGGGCACCAGGTGGTTGTGCTGTCTGTGAGATGTGCATGGCAGTGATGGCCCCCTGGCGCCATGATTCGTGAGCTCCCCACACGTGTGGGATGAGACATGGACACCCAAAGAGATGGCTGCAGAGACGCTGGAGCCGAGAATGGCCAGCGCAGTCCAGCCCTGTCATCTGCCATGCTGTTTTGGATGAAACTGGCATAGTGGCATGGAATGGCCAGGGTCCCTGTGCTCCCATGACCTGGCCTTCAGCATCCTTCCCCATCACACGGAAGTGCCCGTGCAGGTGCTGCATCAGGCAAGTTCGCTCTGAGGCCCCAGGCTGCCCCCAGCTGGAGCAAATGGGGGGTACCAGAGAAGGGGGTGTGGAACTGGCAAGAGGAAAGCGAGGGTGGAGGTTGGTTTTCACGGACCAGCTGGGGTTGCAACCCAGCAATGTGCGTCCTCACAGCTCTGCGAAGCTGATGCCACAGCTGGCACCTAGCTGGTAAAATGAAGGTCTGGCACAGCTGGTGACTCCCAGACCCAACGGCCAGCACACCCTCTGCAGCACCAACTCAAGGGAAGGTGCCTCACTGGTGCTGGGGGTGAGAGCAGAGGCCGCACAGGGTCTTTCCAAAGGGACACATGAGCCTGGACCCAGTTGCACATGCAAGCACCAAAGCAGAGTCAGATCTAACACCTTTACCCAACCAGGATTGTTTCAAAGACGCAAACCCACCATGAGGATTTTGTGTGGGTCTCAGGGTAGGGAGGATGGACAGACGTAAAAAGGAGGGTCATTAACAGACACTAACCAAAAGAACCAAGAGATGGGACGGGGCTGTTTCTGGGTTTCCACTGGATATTACCCCAGGCTTTCAGGAGGGAGGATGGAATGAGCTGTCCTCAGTCTAGCCATCCACCTGCTGCTCCTCTCATGGACTCGGACCTGCTCTCCCTCAGAGCCCTTTCTGGTGTGCCTCAGGCCCTGGAGGAGGGAAACCTACTTGTGGCTGCCGAGAAGTGTCCCGACTCTGGGTCTGAAACAGACTGCGTCAGCACAAGCAGGCCTGGGGGACAAGGGTCAGCTGTCCCTGAGCCTGAGAGGTGAGGATGCACAGTTCATGGAAAGTGCCGTTATGAGCGGCTAGTTATGTCAGCACCCAGGAGGCATGCCCCTCCTTGTCTCACATTGTCAACTACTCATGTAGAAAAACAACAGGCAATAAAGGTCATTTCAGGCCGAGGCTGTTCTGTGCCCCAGCCCTGAAAAGATGAATATGGGAATAACAGAGCAGTGAGGGCATGCAGGCACCATGTGCCTGGGGTGTCCGAGGCCAGCCTGGTCTGTCCCACCAGGGAGGACTCCATGGAATGTTGTAAAAGAGAGCCCTGGCTCCTCCTCGGAGCACGCTGTCCAGGCATCTGGCTGCATCCTGCGCCATCTGCGCTTTTCCTTTGGCCTGGGCCCCCTCGATGGCCTTCACGAGGACACCGCCCGGTCCCCCCCACCCCGCCGGCCAACCTGCTCAGCCCCAGGCCAGCGGGAGGAACAGGCCCTCCCAGCACGTGCAGCTTCCAAGGTGCAGCCTCAGGTTCTGAAGCTCAGCGCAGGCAGAGGCCGGCGCCCCCGGGATGGCTGCTCAGCACAGCCCCAGGATCCTCTCAATGCCCACCACCCATAGGCTTAGGCCACCCTAAGGCACAGAGGGAGCAATTCAAAATCAAGGATGAACTGCTAAAAGATACAGAAAAAGGCATTAAAATTAATGAACATCAAGCAGATGCTCAATGAGATCAAAACCTCTAGTTCCTGGAACAAGTCCCGAGACAGATGAGGGGAAAAATCCAGAAACTTTCAGTATTCCATTTTGATAAAATTTTGATAAAATGGAATCATTATTTTCACACAAAGACAGCAGTTGGAAACATTGGCTAATGTTTATAAAGTGAACTGAACTGCCTGGAAGAAAAATCCCTTAAATCTACAACTCAAAATTGTCATTATAATTAAATAGATAATACTATGATTTATTTGTGTTCAGTGTCACAGGCCTACAGAGAAATAAACCAATTAGAGCAGTGTGTTAATAAAACAGGTAATTAGAAAATAAAAGACAAGCTAAAAACTCTGTTGTTTTCTAACCCAAGATTCTTAAAAACCAAACAAACAAGGATACTGTGTGGCAAATGCATCTCAAGGACAGACCCTCCAGCACCCCTGACCTGCAGGATCCAGGACAAAACAGTCTGGGGCAGGAGCTCAGACAAGGGAGGTGGCCCCACCCACTGCAGAGAGGCTGTAGTTGTGGAGGAGGCTGCCCCAGCAAGTGCAGCCTAGCTGATGTCCGGACAGGAGGCCGCCCACCAGGCCCCAATTTAAAATGAAACCCTCAGGACCCGGGTAATCTCCCTCCCTCCCTGTTGCCCTTCCTCTATGCCTGTTGGTCCTCTCCCTCAGGACACCACCACCCTCCCCTGCCCCTGCTGACACCCTCCCCCACCCTTGCTGACACCCTCCACTGCCCCTGCTGATACCCTCCCCCAGGGCACCACTACCCCCTGTCCTTGTTGACCCCTCCCCCAGGACACCACCCTCCCCTGTCCCTGCTAACCTCCTATCCTAGGGTGCTACCCTCCCTGCCACATCCCAGCTGCCCATTTCTTCCTAGGATTCAGCACTGACTTATGGGGCCTGTCTCCTGACAGGCATGGCCTGCAATTAGCATGTACATGTCAGCAACTGGCAACTAGTTTGAAAAGGCAGCCACCACCTCCCCAAATCACATCCAGAATGGAAACTGTCAGGCAGGACCGGGCAGCAGGTGAGCAGAAGATGGGCCAGGGGGAGATGGTGAGCCTGGCAACCGCCATCACTCCCTGTCACCCGAGCACAGCTGAGCACCCCAGCTGCCAGTTGCCAGCACTCAAGGCATAAAGGACACCCATGGAAACGCAGCAGCAGGCAGCACCCAGAGCCCAGGTGGACACCCATCCAGGAGTGCTGCGTCCTCTCAGGCAGAGCAGGAGCATCGTGTTTAATTTCTGTACATTTTAATTAGAGCCCACACTGTGCCAAATCTGACCTGTGCACTGCCATCAAAGGGCCACACGGAAGGAGGCACGCCTGTCCATGTGCATCATAACTGTGACCCGTGCTGATTCTGTGGGGAAGGGCCTCCTGGGGGGCATGGGACAACCTTCACTGGCCACAATCATGCACCCAAGGCTTCCCGAGGCATCCGGTTTCCAGGGTGGTGCTGGTCTGTGATCTCCAGGAACATACTGGGTGCCTGGCATTGAACAGAGCACCTGGGGCACGGGACATGGGGTGCCATGAAGACCCGAACCTCAGCGCTCTGCCGGGCATGGCCCCCAGGACGCGGCCCCTGGAGCATACCATAGGACCCCCATTAGCCTGTGAGGACGGGCAAGGCCAGTGACCCCAAAGCAAGGTGGCAGGAAAGATCTACTAGACAAACAATGAATAAATGTCAGAATTTAGGAACAGCAAGTTTTGATGGTGAAAGCAGACCTGGAATAGTGAAGCCCTCTGCACGCCTCCTTGGAAAGAGAGACGCCCCTGGCTCACATCTGCCGAGCAGGCACCAGCAACCTGGGGGCACTGATCCACTCTACGTGTCAAGATTTTTCCAAACACACTCTAGTTCTGAACAATTCTTAATCACAAAAAAACAAAGAGGCTGACATACAAAATATACTAAACAGAAGTAACGCACAAGTGTTCATTAACTGCTCTTAATCTAACTAAGGGAAGGTAGGTGGCCTGGGAGGACTGACCCCACAGCGGCTACAGCGCATACCTGTCCGAGGGGCGGAGGCAGTTGGAGGGTCAGAACTCTGGCTCAAATTCCATCGGAGTCCCTGGAGGGTCTACCCCAGGCTATGAGTCCACAGGAACAGGTGGGGCCCAGGAATCCATAGGCCCAGCAAGGTCCCAAGTGCTGCAGGTCTGGGCAGCCACCACCCCTGAGTAGCTGCCTCTGAGGACCCACCCCCAAGGACCCATCCATGGAGGACCCACCCCCAAGGACCTGGCCACCAGGACCCATCCTCTGAGGACACACTCCGTGGGGGCCCACCCTCAAGGAACTGCCTGAGGACACACCTCCTGAGCACCCACTCCCTGGGGACCCACCCTCAAGGAACTGCCCCCAAGGACCCACCCCCTGAGGACCCACCCTCAAGGAACTGCCACCGAGGACCCACCCTGAGGACCTACTCCCTGAGGACCCACCCTCAAGGAACTGCCACCGAGGACCCACCCTCTGAGGACCCACCCTGGTGAGTCTGCGACCAGGAAATCTCCTTGGCCCCTTTGTGACACTCCCCCTGCCACCCCACACCCTCCCCAGAAACCACCGATCTGCTTTCTGTTGCTAGGGAGCAGTCTGCCTTTTCGCGACTATGACATGGAGTCCAAAGGACACACTGTTTTTCCCTGGCTGCTTCCATGTAGCGCATTATGCTGACATTCATCCACACGCAGATACTATGGGTGCTCTTTCCTGTGTACTGCTGAGTATGTCCCACAGCACATATGTACCACAGCATTTATCCATTCGCTGCTGAGTATGATCTGAGTAGTTTGCCATGTTTAGCGATGACGAATGAAGCCAAACCATGAACAATGAACAGTTTCGTGCATGTGGGCCTCCATGTCTCTTAGGGAAATACCTGGGAGTGGAATGGCTGGGTCATGGGAGAGGCATATTTTAACGTTCCAAGAGGCTGCTGGATGCTTCTCTGGGTGGGGTTCCACTGTCCATTTCCAACTGTAGCCTGTGAGAGTATCAGTTCCCTTATATTTTTGCCCACACTTGGCATGATCAGTCTTTTTTATTTTACAAATGTTGGAAACTCAGTGGTGTTTAGGGGGAAATTGCAGCCTTGACTGCACTTCCCACATGACAAGTGAGGCCGAGCATCTCGCACACACGGTTTGCCACTCTGAATTCTGGGTGAGGCATCTGTGGTAGGTAGATTCAGGTGTCAACTTGGCCAAGTGAAGACCCCTAGTTATACTGCTGTGGACATGAGCCAATGGCACGTGAACGTCATCTGTTCCTGATTACACCTGCAGTTGTCCAAGAGGCATGCCTGCTTCAATCAATGTCTGATTTAATTGGCTGGTGCTTAAATGAGAGAGCTCAACATAGTACAGCCCCAGCAGCTCAGCATACCTCATCTCAGCACTTGCAGCTCAGCCCAGGCCTTCAGAGATGCAGAAAGGAAATACCTGAGGAAAGTCGTTGGAACCTAGAGGCCTGGAGAGAAGGCCAGCAGATTGCCCTGTGTCTTCCCACATAAGAAAGAACCTCCATTGAAAGTTAGCTGCCGTTCCTCTGGAGAACTAACAAAATAAATCCCCTTTTATTAAAAGCCAATCCATCCCTGGTGTGTTGCATTTGGCAGCTGGCAAATTAGAACAGGGCCCATTCAGATTTTGAACTATCTTTAACTGGGTGTTTGTCTTACTGGGTTCTGGCAGTTCGTTACTTATACAGTGTTTAGGTAAAAGTCTTTTCTTCAACATGTTTGCAAATTTTTCTTCCCAGGTTGTGAATTGCTTACTTATTTTTACAAATGTCTTTTGAAGAGCAAATGGGCTCCATTTTGATGAACTCTAATTGAATCTAACCTTGAATTTTACACTAGTTGGTGCTTCAAGTGTAACATTTAAGGACTCTTTGTCAAACCCATGTTTTTAGGATGTAATGATGCAATGAGATATAATGTTTTCTTGAAGTTTTTCAGTTTTAGCTTACATTTAGGCCTATGGTCAACCTGAGTTCATTTTGTAACATGTTTTGCTGTCAGGCCTGGCCGAGGTTCTGTTTCTGCCTATGGCCATGGAGCTGCTACAGCACCATTTGTTGAGAACTTTGTCCCCTCCCCAGTGAACCTGCTCTGGTGAGTTCCTCAAGAGTCTGTCTGTTTACAGGTTTGCTCTCGGCTCTTGGTGCAGTTCTCTGGTCGCTCACCTGGCCTGCACTGGCCTGGCACTGTCTCACTCAGCT
Source organism: Tamandua tetradactyla (assembly GCF_023851605.1). NCBI lineage: Eukaryota > Metazoa > Chordata > Mammalia > Pilosa > Myrmecophagidae > Tamandua > Tamandua tetradactyla. The sequence continues at coordinate 670,357 of NW_027518254.1, read as the reverse complement.
GAGCTCTGTGGCAAGTCATAGTTGGGTAATGGAGGCCTCCAGTTTTGTACTTTCACAAAGTTGTTCGGGCTATTCTAGGTTGTTGATATTTCCTTATAAATTTCAGAACCAGTTTCTCAGTTTCCACAAATTTTCATGAGGAACCCAGTCAGACTTTGAATGGTTTTGCCCTGAATCTCTAGTTCCACATGGGGAGAGGCCATCCAAGGTGTGGACATGGCAGTGTGGGAACTCACAGCCAGGAGTGTGCAGACCCACTTAGCACCCCACCCACCCCCTTGGGCAGCCCATCCACTGCCAGTCTGTGGCAGACAGCTGGAGAGATCTCTTGCAGGAGTTCACACCTCTGCTTGAGAACTTGTGTAGGGGCATGTGCTGGTTTGAAAGGGTTTACACCCGTCTAGAAAAGCCATGTTTTAATCCTAATCTTGTGGAAGCAACCATTTCTTCTAATTGCTATTCAGTACTATCATTTGGAAATTTGATTAGGTTATGTCCAGATATGTGGCTCACTCAATTCTGGGTTTTAAATTTCATTAGATGGAGATGCATCTCCACCCATTCTATGTGCGACTTGATTAATCTATAAAGAGGAGACATTTTGGAGGGAGTTCCTTTTGAGAATGAGGAGAGAGCCAAAGAACCACAACAGCCAGATGAGAGAACCACGGAGTCCACCAGCTGGTAACCTTTGGAGGTGAAGAAGGAAAACGCCTCCTGGGAAGCTTCAATAAGCAAGAGGCCTGGAGAGAAAACCAGCAGATGCTGCCATGTTGGCCATGTGCCTCTCCAGCTGAGGGAGAAACCCTGAATGTACTGGCTGTGGTAGTTAGGTCCAGGTGTCAACTTGACCAGGTGATGATGTCTAGCTTTGTTGCTGTGGACATGAGCCAATGGCATGTGAAGCTCATCTGTTGCTGATCAAATCTGCAGTCAGCAAGGAGGAGTGTCTGCTGCAATGAATGTTTCATTTAATTGGCTGGAAGCTTAAATAAGAGCACTCAATCCAAGCAGCTCAGCATACCTCATCTCAGCACTCACAGCTCAGCCCAGGCCTTTGGAGATGCAGAAAGGAATCACCCCAGGGAAACCTGTTGGAATCCAGAGGCCTGGAAAGAAGGCCAGCAGAGATACTCTACCCACCCCCCACACCCTCCCCATGGCTACCCATGTAAGTAAGAAAGAATCTCAGTTGAAAGTTAGCTGCCTTTCCTCTGAAGAACTATACCCTGCACTCCTTTCCTCTGTCCCGGCACCTGCACCCTGCATTCCTTCCCTCTGTCCTCAGTACCTGCACTCTCCCAGTCCAGGTTGCATGGAGCTTCATGGTGCACTGGGGGTTCAGCCCCAAACTCAGGGCGCCGTGGTAATGAAAAGCATCTCAAGACAAACAAGACTGACTGGCATTCCATCATGCTGCTACAGGGTCCTGAACAACCACAAGCACCCACAACTCAGGTCCACAAGGCTGCCCAGGAGGCTCTGGCACAGGAGCAGATTTACAGGGCCCACAGTTCCTTCCCAGCTGTCTGCAGAGAGTGGGAGAGTCTTCTGGGCTCAGCCTGCCCTCAAAAGATGTCAGGCCCTCCAGGGAAGGAGGCTCCTTGGCGGTGCCAATAGAAGCAAGAAGGGACATGCCCACCTGCTGGTCAGTAGGGCCGGGGCACTGGCTGTCCCAGGCCAAACCACCAGCAACACCCCTGGAAGAAGCTGCAGTAGGGATGGTGTGGCCTGGACAATGGAAGGAGCTGCCACCCTACAGGTTCGAGGCTACCTTGGCTCAGCAGAAACCCCCTGGACTCCGTGCCTCAGTTCAGCACAAACCCTACTTCCAGCTATGGGATCCGAGGGTCTCTCTGCAGCTGTTCGGCCCTGCCCGGAGCAAGGCTTGGAAGAGAGGCCCAATGGACAGCCTGGCTTCAGGGTCACGACAGACCCCATGGCCCCTTTCTCTCATTCTCTCGACATTCCTAGGTCAGACAATCAGGAGAGAACACTTACGATGCTTCCTGGGGTGATGCCATGCTGTTGCAGCTGGAGAAGTTGACAAGAAATCATACAAAAATAAACTTGCCATTTCTACCTCATTCAGCGACTTGGAAGCCAGGGACCAGGGAAGTCACTGCCATGGTATCCTTCTATTGATGTCCTGGCTTCGGGAAGGAGGGATGAGTCTTTTATGCCCCTCTGTGTGCCACATGGTTTTGTGTCTTGCAGGGGGCCAGGCGATCTCCTTGGAAGGTCACAAACCCCACAACGCACTCGCTCAGTGCCAGAGGCCAGGGAAGGACTCAACCGAATCATATCCATGGAGGCGCACCCATTCCAAGGGTAACAGCAGGAAAGGTCCTCCAGGGGAGGTGCATGCTGAGACCACGGGGGTGGTGACCCTCAGAAAGCCTGACCCCTGCTGGAGCTGCACTGATGCCAGACCCCAGTAGTCCAGGCCAGGTAGGTGCCCATCTGTGTGGCAGGTGTGGACCAGGTTTCAAGATGGGCGTCTCTGGGGAGCACTCCTCCCTGACCGTGGGGATCCCCAGGCTCAGCTCGCCCCATGGAGAATCCTCGAACAACCCACGAGGTTGGTTAGGGCTTGGTGTGCGCACAGCAGGTTCTCAGGAGCCCTCCAGGGCACAGCAATTTCCTCTTTGACTCTCTTCTGGAAACAAAGATAATGTTCTATTTCCAATGGTCAGAGGACAGAATTGGAAACTCTTAAAAACTCGCTGGTGATTCAATATGGAATCCATACAGAAATGTTCTTGGGGTGCTGATTCACCAAAGTTTGCAGGAGACCCAACATGTTTAAGGTTGTAACACAGAAACCAAATGGTACAGCCCCTGGCCCTGGGCCCACCCACTCAGAGGTCACAGCCTTCCTGATGAGTTGTGGTCTCTGGCTCTCTGCCAGGACCCTGTGGGACAGAGTCATCCTCTCGGGCAGCCACAGGAAGGGCCTTGGGAGGCTGGTCGCCGGGCAGAGAATCCCCAACCAGGACACACAACCTGCCCTCCTCCTGAAAGTCCTCCTCGGCTCCACGAGCATTCTAGGATGCCTCCCTCCCAAGACAGGCCAATACCAAGCTCGGCACCTGGGGAGCTCACCAGCCCATGACTTGAGACAGCTACACCCCCAGGGCTCCCATCTGGCTCCTCGACCTGACTCACCTTTTAGTTCTACGCACGTTGACCCGTGGACCCCTGCCTCCCAGCTGGAGGTAACAGGCACTCACATTTAATCCACAGATGGACTTCACGGGCCCTCCCACCCCCAGCACTGCTCGGCCCCTGGGGACTCAGCCATCAACCCAAACCCATTCACTGAGCACAGTGCCCCAGAAGGATGGAGGGGTTACAAGGGGTTACAAGGGCTGCTCCAGATCGTTCACCCAGCAGCCTCCCTGACCACAGGACACCATGGTTGAGGCCACGCGGAGGTGGGGAGGGGGTGTCCATGCACTTTCACTGAGGAAGTGTCCCAGGGACAGCACAAGCATCGGCCCTGGGGTAGGAACATGTAGGTTATTCCAAGAACTGCATGGCAGCCAGCAGTGTGGCTGGGACCCAGGACCAAGGTGGGACCAGAGATGCTCTGGGGGAGGGGGCTCAGGCTGGGAAAACACTGACGGTATTATGCTGTGGGCATTTTCTCAGGGAAATGAGAGCCACAAGAGACTCTCAGCTGGGGAGCAGAGGGCACGTCGGAGCTAACTGCTGCCAGGTGGGGAACAAGAGGGCCAGCATGGGGGCCAAAGGCTGTGTGCAGTGCCATCTCGGTGACCCAACCACCCAGACCACATGGGTGCCGGGGCCTCTGCTCCAACTGCCCTTAAGCCTTAGCTGATTCCTGAATCTCTACTTCGGACACAGACCCCACTGCCCACCACTCCTCACTTTCACCATCGTCCTCCCCGTGGGCTGGCAGTGAAGCCCACTGGATGCAGTGGCCGAAAGCAAGTGAAGTGACACAGATCTCTCTCCAGTGCTCCTTGCAACAGACGAGAACTGGATGGACTGACTCCTTGGACTGCACAGGCCTGGGCTCAGCAAGCACAGGCTGCCTGGAGGGGAAGGCAGGCAGCAGCAGCAGCTAAAATTTAGATGCTGTCAACACACAAGTACTGTCCACATGCAGTGCTGTCCACACCAGGTGCTGTCCTGAGAAGCCAGCACAGTCCACATCCCGCACTGTCCTGAGAACTCAGCACTGTCCTGAGTACCCAGCACTGTCCACACCCCGTGCTGTCCTGAGGACCCAATGTTGCCCAGCCACACTCTCCTGAGCACTCAGCACTGTTCTAGCACTTGGCCCTGTCCACACCTGGCACTGCAAACACCTGGTGCTGTCCCGGGCAGGCCCACCACATGCATGGCCTCACCTAAGCCCACACAAGCTGTGGCTGACAAAGCACAGTCACAGTGCTGAGCTCAGGGTCTCACCCTGAGGCCTGGCTGCCCTCCATGATCTGATGAGAAGCCACGCAAGGGAAGGTCCCAGTGAGTACCCAGAGGCTGGACTGGGCCGAGACCCATTCCAGAGGGGATAGTGGCCCCAGGAGGACCCACTCAGCTCTGCAGAAACAGCCACGCAGGGCGCCCTGCCACACCCCACCTCCCCACCCCTTGGGCCCCTTCCCTCCTCAACACCCCCCCACGAGAAGATCTTCCTTTCTCCCAAACTGGGCCTCCCAGCCTCATCTTTCTGAGGCTGAGCTGGCTATCCAGCATGGAGTCCTATAGGGGAAACCTCGCTCCATGCCAGCCCGTGAGTGCTGCCTCATTCCCCACCACAGGGTGGCTGCAGGTGTTCTCAGGGGCCAGGGCTGATGGGCCTGCTCCCCTCCCCATCAGGAACCCCTGGCCCCTGCCCAGGGCCGGGACATCCTAGGCCTCCACCTGACCACATGGTCTCAACTAGGCCTTGGTGTACTGTCTGGACAGCTGCAGAAGCCCCCTGAACCCCCAAGTGCCGGGCTTCCCAGGGACATGCAGGCAGCAGGGGCCTGGCAAGTTCGCAGGACAGGGAGCTGAGTGGGGGCCCTGGGCAGATACCTGTGAGGCAACAAGACTTGCCCGGTCACTTAAGGTGAGATGACTGGGCTTCAGGGCCAGAGTACAGCTTTGGTGCAACCTCCTGGCAAAGTGGGGGCAAACGGCATGTAGGGCCTGGCCTTGGGGGGCTCAGGTGAGGAATAGCACCCCCAAGTGAGGGCCCCCACTCCACCTGCTGCCTCGGAAGGGTCAACTTCATTCTGGGAACAGGCCAGGACTCTGACCCCATTCATATTTGTGACATTATTTACATAAAAGACAAATGCATTTCAATTTCCTCTCTCAATTAATGGCCTATTTTTTAAATCAGACTCAGCTAAAAAACATTGCTCCATCACTATTAGTCTTATAAAAATTCAATTTCCCTCCTCTGACAGCCAGAGACCAGGGGGCTGGGGCGGGGAGAATGACCACCAGGGCCACTGCAGCCCAGCCCTCCTGGACGCCTTGGAGTGCAGGATCTACTTCACCATGTCCAGCACGAGGCAGACAGCGCCAGGCTGGCGGGAGAGGGCTGCACGGCAGAGCAGGGAGCTGGCGGGCTGGCCTGGCGCCATCGCTCCAGCAGGGAACAGGTGGAGGGGCGTGCTCTTGGATGAGCTCCAGACAAAGAGGTAGAGCACCACTGGGCACTGCCCCATCCATGCACCCTGACCCCTGTATTCCGGCCGCACTCTGCTCAAGGATAAGGTGCTATGGGGATGCCTCAGCACCGGCAGGGGTGAGGCCGGATGAGGCGGAGAGGCCAAGTGAGGCTGGGATTGGGGGCTAGGAAGGGTGAAGATGGCTCCTTGCTATCGCCAGCACAGATGTCCCAATTTAACAACACTGGAAACCCTGGCCCATACCCTGCTGCCCCTGCACCCAAGGTGGCACCTCTGTCCCTGTGCACCCTCCAATGGCACGCTTTTCCCCACACTGGCCTAGGCACTCGCACCCATCACTGCATCCAGCCCCAGGTGGGGCCATGCTCCTGCTAGTGTTAAGCATGTTAAGCCCTCTGCTGGGATCGAGGACGAGCCGATGACACAGACCAGGCCTCATGGGGAAGACAGATCCCATATGGGTGCTGCACACACTGCAATGGTGGGGTGGCAGGGAGAAGTGAGGAAACGGTCCACTGTGAGAGAAGCTGGGGCTTCCCTACAGGCGGGGTGATGAGACGATCAGGCTCCCACCCAGCAACCAGCTTCCAAAATCCTGCTTGAGCAGTTCCTGCTCAGAAGTGCCTCCATCTATCCTGAGCAGAGAGTCTGGCCTGTCTGTAGCTGGGCCCCACCAGACTCTACCCATTGCAAGTGGCCACACACAGTCTTGCAGAAGGTGCCACACTCCTCTGAAGTCCCAGAGCCACCTGCGTGCAGCACTCTGTCCCTCTGGGCTTTCCACCTTCCACCCCACATGGGGGGCTCTGCCTACACAGCAGGCTCCACCCCATATGACAGACTCTACCCACACAGCAGGCTCCACCCCATATGACAGGCTCCTTCTACACAGTAGACTCCACCCCATATGACAGGCTCCTTCTACACAGCAGGCTCCACCCCATATGACAGGCTCCTTCTACACAGCAGGCTCCACCCCATATGACAGACTCCACCCACACAGCAGGCTCCACCACATATGACAGGCTCCTTCTACACAGCAGGCTCCTCCCACTGCAGGCTCCACCCCACCATTTAAGGGCTGCAGAGATGTGGCTGGGTCTTCATCTAAAGTGCCACTGCATTCTGTGAGGGACAGAGACCTTTCAGACCAAGGCGATGGACTTCACCAGGGAAAGCACACACTTCCAGCAACCCACGGCCTCACCCTGGGGTCCCAGGCTGACGAGGGCTTACTGTGAACTGCTCCTGGGATTCATAGTCTCATGCAGGTAGACGCAAGCCATGCTGAACTCTGTCATCACGTCACTGGACAGGAGCTCTCTGGAAGAGAAAGGGTGACTCCCTAATGCAAACCCACCCAGGCACCTCACTGTCCTGTGGGCACAAGGGTGCTGGCACCAACACTTTCACACCCTGACAACCATAAGGCAGAGGAAGGGATGAGTGAAGGATGCTGACAGCTGGGACAGGAGCCAGCAAGCCTGTGTATGTTTGGGTGCTGGGCACAGAGCCCCCCAGTCACCCCACAGCCCCCCAGATGGAGGACCCTGCCAGGGGTGCAGCCGGGGCATTTCCTCGGGCACAGGGACCCTGGTCACCTCACAGTCCCGAGATGGGGGAACATGCCAGGGCCTCACGGTGCACATCTGGGCTCCAGCAGCAGGAGTCACATTCACACTTTCACACTCACAGTCCTGGGGCCATGAGGGAGGGCAGTGAACAAGGTCTTCTCGCCTCCATGGTTTCTGCTGAGAAATCTATGCATAGTCTTATTGGGCTTCCCTTGTATGTGATGGACTGCTTTTCTCTTGCTGCTTTCAAGATTCTCTCTTTCTCTTTGACCTCTCAGATTCTGATTAGTAAGTGTCTTGAAGTGCGTCTATTTGGATCTATTCTCTTTCGGCTACGCTGCACATCTTGGATCTATAATTTTAAGTCTTTCATAAGAGTTGGGAATTTTCAGTGATAATTTCCTCCATTAGTTTCTCTCCTTCTTTTCCCTTCTCTTCTCCTTCTGGGACACCCACAACACGTATATTTGTGTGCTTCATATTGTCATTCAATTCCTGAGTCTCTAGGAATTAAATTTGCCTTTTTTCCCTATATATTTTTTTTCTTGTTGGATTTCAGATGTTTCGCCCTCCAGTTCACTAATCCTATGTTCTGCCTCTCGAAATCTACCATTGTAGGTTTCCATTGTTTTTTTCATCTCTTCTACTGTGCCTTTCATTCCAATAAGTTCTGTGATATGTTTTTTCAGACTTTTGATTTCTTCTTTTTGTTCATTACTTGCCTTCTTTATATCCTCCATCAATTCATTGATTTGGTTTTTGTTGAGGTTTTCATTGTCTGTTCATATGTTCTGAATTAATCATTTCAACTCCTGTATCTCATTTGAATTGTTGGTTTGTTCCTCTGACTGGGCCATATCTTCAATATTCCTAGTGTGATTTGTTATTTTTTGCTGGTGTCTAAGCATTTAATTACCTTACTCAGTTTATTCTGGAGATTGTTTTCACTTTTTTACCTAGGGTCTTCCTGCTGGATGAATTTGCTGTCTACCTCTTCTTTAACCTTCAGTTCACCTTTTCCTGGACCTCAACCTTAGGTTTTGTTTAAAAGAGGAGAAATTTTCAGTTCTTGTTTTCTTGTTTCTTGCCTGACTGTACGGTGCCATTCCCCCCCCCCCCCCGCAATTAGGACAGTCTACTTAGGTATTATAGACCCCAGCTGGATTTTCCCAGACCAAACTGGCCTCCTGTTATGAGGAAAGAGTCACCTGCATTGGTTTTCCCTGAGGGCGAGACCCAGCAGGTTGAAAGACTTTCTTGTGAAGTCTCTGGACACTGTTTTTCCTGTCCTGCCCACTATGTGGTTCTTGTTTGCCTGCAGGCCACACCAGCATCAGATCACATGGTACCTTTAACTTTGGTAGACTCTTCCTGCTGGGGGCATGGTGGTGACAGAGGAGAGGTTGTATGCTGGTTTTAATGGCTTCAAATTACCAAGCCCTGGTGTCTGAATTCCTTGAGGGAGGGATTTCACCTGAGCTTGGGCCTCACCTCTCTCTTGGGGAAGGCACTGGCTCCAGACAAGCTCTCAAAGAAGCTTGTTTCTGCCTATGCCTGGCACAGTTGCAGCCTCAGAAGTCCTGCCACTGTATCCAAAGGCAGCCAAGCCTCCATAGAAACAGCCACAAAAACCTGTTTCTTTTTGTTTTTTTTCTTTTTCAGTCAGCCCTTTCCCATTAGCACCAGGGCAAAAATGAGCCAGCTCTGCTCTGACCAGGTTCACCTGAGCTGGGGGCCTATTTTTAGTAGTCAGAATTTGTGAATTAATTCCACACTTGAAGCTAAGTTGTGCTCAGCCCCTGCTGCTGGTAAAGTCCCCTTCCTTTCCCCTCTGGGAAGCAGCCTGTTGGGGACGGATGCCAACCACCTTGGCTTGGGGAACTCGTCATTCTGGGGGCCTCACAGCCAGTCCAGCTGGTCCAGACTGGGGTACGCTGTGTGTCCAGTCACTGATGTGGTCCCAGGAGCTATTCTGTACTGTTCTGGTTATTTAGTAGCTGTTCTGGAGGATGAACTAGATCCTGCACCTCGCTAAGCTGCCATCTTGACTCCTCCTCAATATGTACTATTTTTTAAAAAAGGTTATGATGCTAAGATTCACAAAATACAGATTCAGTTAACATTACTGAATTCAAGATACCTTTGTCATTACATATTTTATTCTGTTGACAGACACTAAAATATAAACATTATCTTCCTGAAGTTCTCAAAAACCTCTGCATTAAAGAGATCTTTACTTGACATTTTATGTCAATAAGAATTGAGAATCAGGAAAGTTACATCATATACTTTGACATGTTTCAAAAGTTTACAAGGGCAAATTTACATATGGGGGAAGAAAATGCCAAAAGTTAATATTTTCTACTGCAAAATAAAATTATATTTAATACCAAAGCAGGAAATACCTTTAAATGAAGCAGTGCCACTGAACCTATTGGAATTTATAGCCACCTTGCAAATCTTATCTGGAATCGTGCTAATGATCCCTCTCTTGAACAAACCTTTAAAGAGGAAGGAAGAGCCAGGTATAAGTAGCATACTCAGCCAGAATACTTATATCTGGTTAATACCTGGGCTGCTCACCACTTTCAGTGGGACACCTATAGGGACTGGCAACTACAATCTGTGGCCCAAACCTGCCCACCACCTGTTTCTATGAATGAAGTTTTACTGGACAAGCTCACTCATTTACATAGTGTCCATGGTCCATGGCTGCTTTTCCATTACAACAATAGAACTGATTAGTTGTGAAAGAGACCCTACGGCCAGGAAAGCCTAAAATATTATTCACCATCTGGCCCATCAGAGAAAAAGTTTGCCGATCTCTGCCCTAGGAAACTCCAGAGAACAAAGAGACTAGAAAATTCTGTTGTAAAGATCAGGTGATTGCTCAGAAACCACTGAAACACCCAAAACAGAAAAAGGTATTTTAAAATAGTGCATCCATTTTTCAGTGAAAAAGAATTTCACATTATCTGGCTCTTACCCTTCATCTCTCGAGGCAAGTTCCTTCTGTCCATGTCCGTTCCTTGTTCACTGGGGCCCTCTTCTCCTCCTCCTCACCTTCCTCCTTAGGAACGACTGAGTTGTGCCCCCAGGTTTTGCTGCTTTCACCTGGTGTCACTGTGAATTACAAGGGATGAGTGGGATCTGGAAAAAGACACACAGAGCCCTTCCCAGATTAACCTCTACTCTGCCAGATCAACGCCCACATTTGGAGCTGCAGGGGAAAAGTTGGCCATCATAAAAAAAACCTCTGTACCCAAGTAGAGCCAGGAAAGTAATGAAGGTCTCGGCCACCAATCATTTATCTTTCTCAAAGCACACAGAAAAATTTCCTAAATTCCCCTAAGTCCAATGCAAAGCTGAAGCTCAGACCAACCAGACATCAGAGTTCCAAACAGATCCGATTTAAGCAACTAATTCTGTTGGGTGGGATGGGGAGGCAAGGGGGGGTGATGAGAAGAGAGGTGGGAGAAAAGAAGAGAAGGGGTTAAGGAAGATGAAAAGTGCAAAAGTGCAAAAGAAGAAAGATCTGGAAACAAAGAAAATGAGGAGTTCAAGCTTAAAGAGAAGAAAATCAAGAGTAGGCAGTGATGGGAAAAGAACAGGCCTAGAGAAATACAGAATATAAGAGAAAAGGAGCATTCTTCTGACATGGGTACCTTAGAGCAACAATCAAACCCTCGGGGACCAGGTTTCTATCTAAACTGGGTGAAGAGAGCCAGTTACCATCAAACAGGAAGTTGAGGGGACTGAGGCAAAATTTAGAGCATATGAAAGTGCCCATCAGTTCCAGCGAACTGTGGACACATGTAAAAGACCCTAGTGATTTGATTTGATCTTTCAATAAAAGTCATAAATCCTGTTTTTTAGTTTTAGTTGTTTTTTTTTTTTTTTTAGCACGGGAAGGCACCAGGAACTGAACCCGGGTCTCTGGCATGGCAGGCAAGAACTCTACCTGTTGAGCCATCGTGGCCTGTCCCTGTTTTTTTTTTTTTAATTTAATTTTCTTCCCCTCTGTTTTGGTGAAATCTATCTATCTTTAAATTAGAAAAATTATTTTTTAATTTATTTTATTTATTTATGTTTTCACACTGCAATAAAAGCAAAATTGGTCCAGATCCAGTTGACCATAAAAAGCATTTAGCAAGTTTCTTCAGGACTCAGACTTTGCAAAAGCCCTTCCCTGGGAAGGATGGACAAAAGAAAAACAATTATGCCCCAAATATGGCAGAGGGTATGCCTGGGCCCCAGGCCAGGGAACCAAGCTGTATCGACACAAGACACTAGACTGCAAATCACTTTGTAAATCAGTTGAGCTACCACTGATACCCCCAAAACCCTTTGCTGATATTTGACTAAGAATAAAAGGTAGAGGAGACCATAGTAAAGTTAATGGAGAGAGACAAAGGGAAAGGCTATGTGTATGCATATGTATGTACATGTACATACGTGCTGTCGAGGACAGGTGGCAGAAGTTATGGATGGAGTAAGCCTGGACCCGTTGGTGGCTGGACAGAGCAGACACCTGGTGTGTTCTGACCCCAAGTAATTTAGGAAATAGTCTCACACTGGATGGCACGAAGGCGAGGAATGATGGTGGGGCTTGCAGGAGGACTAGAGCAGCTGCTGATCAGACTTTTTCTTTTGTCCATGGATAGAGATGCCTGCACAGTGAATGTCTGCTGGAAATCTGCTTGAGGAAAGACAGACAGATAGCACGTGCATTTGAATTTTTCCATAATGAAATTCATGTAAGAAAACTGACAGGCCTGAAAACTTCATTGTTCACCTAGAAAATTTTCTCTTTCAGAATCCTCTCTTTTTCCCAAAGGGACATGGAAGGTGGAGATACAGAAAGGAGGAAAATCCATTTTCTTAGTGACCTTTCATTAGACAGTCTTCAGAAAGCTGTCTATATAATACAGACTTACAGGTTATATATGATTATATATCTAGAACAGCTTTTTAGACAATGAGACCTTGTATATTATTCTAGGAAATTTAACATAAAATTCTCTATTTCATATGATCTATTAGTACTTGCCCCCTTTTCTCAGGGAACAAAGGAGGGGGACTGATGCTTTTTACTAAGAGGGGGCAGAGGTGGGTATTAAGAACTAGTCTTTGTTGAGAACAATCTAAGGAAATGAGGGAGATGGTTCAAACTCTAATATCTTCCAAAGGCAGTTTGGGTACAGCAGAAAGAATGTAGAACTTAAGGACAGTAAACCAGGGTTTGTGCTTAGCTCTGAATTTCTGAGTTTCACTTTCCTCATCTGTCAAAGAGGAATAACAACAGCTGTTTGTCTACACCTGGGTCTCCCCACTAAGTTGTATTCCCAGTACCTGGCAATATGCTCAACACACGGTAGATGCTCAAGACGTGCTCGAAGACTCAAGGTTGTCTGGAAAGAAAAAGATATGCAACAAGGAGATCAGTAAACACATCCCATGAACGCATTTACTAAATTTCAGTGAATTAATTCCCTTGTCTATACTTAAGCTACCATTGAAAGCCAACCACTGCTGTTCCTATCACGCTATTTTTCCTTAGTTCCTTATACTTCTAATAAGCTTGCTTCCTTGGGCCTTATGTATCAGAACACAAGTGAACATTTTTATCTATACAAACATACACTTGAACACTCACCTCCTTCAATGGGTGCATTATACACCACAAAGATTCTAATTCATAGCTTCATATTTCTTTGCATTTTTCCAAGTCTGTACAAGTCAAATCTGTATATTTTTTTAGGCAATGTGTTTGTAAAGCTTATGTGTAAATCAAAGTCCTGTGAGTTAAACATAAACTCAAGTGCATTCAGAGAACTAGTCATTTAAATAAACCTTGACATGAGCTATTCTGCAAAGGCAAGATTTCTCCTGTCTCACACATATATACCTTGAAATTTACAAACTGCTCTCCCACCCCACCCCAATCACATGCTTCCTTCTCCAAGTCTGCCTAAAAGGAAAGGTGCCTATGTGAGCAGCCATGCTTCTAGCAGCCTGGACCACACTCACCTATCAGTTCACTCTATGTGTTCAGTCACAGTCACTAATGTCCCTAAAGTGGGTGAGACTTTCAGCAGGCCAGCGTCTTTCTACTGAACAGAATGGCCGATTTCAACAAAGGTCCATTTTGAAACCCTAGGTCTTGTGTTTCCAAAAGCTCAGTTCCTACTACTGGGACAGAGTAGGTAGTGATCCTTGCCCACACCAAGCCCTTGCCCCACTCCACAACCAGGCTCTCTGTTCTCACTTCCAGCAGGCTCCTGGCCACTGACCAGAGGGAAGGCTGATGTGGTTGCTATCCTTGAGCTTCAGCCAGCTCTTCCTGAACTTGCCCATGCTTTTTTTCAGTCGGGGCTTCTCCTGGCACAGCTGATGGAGGATGATGTTAAGCTCCCATTCCAGGATGTCAATTTCCCACTCAGCCAGCTCCTGCCCCTTGTGCTGCAGCAGCTCTTCCAGGTTCTTCTGCTGGAGTGCAGCCCATGTCAGCTCCTCCTCCCAGGTGCGGAGCTCCTGCAGGACAGGTGGGAACCATGAGAGAGAAGCAGGACACTGAGTGCACAGCGGTTAGGGGGGTAAAGTCAGAGACCCCAGAGGGCAAGTGCTCGTGGCAACCTGAGGGACTGGCCAGGCCCTGCAGAACTTGTACTAGGTACCCCATGCTCCAAGTCTCCAGTGGAGAGAGGAGGCTGGTAGTTAACTGATCAATGAGCCCCTAACCACCATGGATGGTGGGGAAAGGAAGGCGTAACATAGGCGTACTGAGGATGCAGCCAGAGTAGCTAAAGCCACAGGCCAACCCCTAGAGAGGGAAGCTGCGAGCTCCCAGCTACTCCTTGAACCTTGCTTAAAACTGCCTGTGGCTGAAAACTATAGTCATGTATTTGAACTCCGAAGTCTAAGTTCTATTTTATTTTTTTTCATTTTATATAGGATTAAAAAAAAGACAAACAGAACTACATTAATGTGATTTAACTTAAAATATGCCCACTGCAAATGAATCACCCTCCAGGCATCACCTAACATTCAAATAAAAACAAATATATGTTTAGGACATGAATAAAACACTTGCATGAACTTTTCATCCAACTTGCCCTCCATCCCCAAGAGAATGTCAAAACAGCCATGAAAGTGACAGAAAGGAGAGACGTAGGAAGACGATTAGCACCTTGAAAAGTGTTAACAGGGTAGTGGCATCATGGGATTGACAAAGCCTTCCTGACCAAAAGGAAAATAAGACAAAACGAAGTTTTAGTGGCTAAGAGATTTCAAACAGTAGAGAGGTTATCCTGGAGGTTATTCTTATGCATTATGTAGATATCCCTTTTTAGTTTATGGTGTATTGGAATGGCTGGAGGGAAGTACCTGAAACATTGAGCTGTGTTCCGGAAGCACTGATTCTTGAAGATGATTATATAACCAAACACCTTTTACAATATGACTGCTTGACTATGAAAACCTTGTGTCTCATTGCTCCTTTTATCCAGGGTATGGACAGATGAGTGAAAAAGTAACGTTAAAATAAATAAATAATGGGGGGGAATAAAAGGAAAAAATTGGGTAGATTGACTTACTTGTGGTCAATGAGAGGGAGGTATAAGGGGTATGGAATGTATGGGCTTTTTCTTTTTTCTTTTTCTGGAGTGATGCAAATGTTCTAGAAATGATTACAGCGATCACCAACGTGATGATAATGTGAGTCATTCATGGTACACTATGTATGGACTGCATGTGTCTGAAGATTCCTCAATTAAAAAAAAAAGATAATACAGAAAATGTAAAGCCAAAATAAAGAAAGTTACAGGGTGAGTACCAACAGTTGTTGAATAATTGCTGAGTCAATGAATGAATGAACTAGAAATAGGAAGAAGAGATAGAAGATAATTTTCTAAATGCAAACCTTTATGTAAACAGGTTCATCATAATTTCCACCAAGAGGGCAGTGTGACAGACACTGTGGGCCTCCACAGATGGAAGGCGGGAAGACTTGGGCAAACCCCAATCCCAAGCCCAGATGTCCAGGTGGCCAGGCCCTGGGAGCACAGACATTGCCCAGCACTCACTTAGGTATCACAGAAAACTATATGGCAGAAGGAAGGCTACTATTACACAGATCTACCTCACAGGCTGGCTTTGATTAGCAACTAGATTTATGGGAAAGGAAACTCTATTCTTTTCAAGTTAATTGAGATGCTGACTGTATGAAACTAGTTTCAGAATTTAAAACTTACATATAATTGACATAAGATGGTTCAAAATGCTACATTAAATAGTACACTTTAACAACCTACATTGTTAATTTATGAAGAAACACTTAGAGGAGATGAGATCTAGACAAGATGCTAACACAAGGCAACATGTAATAATCAACATAAAAACTGATCAAGTGTGTTGAAAATAATTCAAAACCATCAAATACTTTTAGCCAGGATTATCAGAAAAATCTGGTAAACTATTTAGAACAAGCCAATTATAAACAAAAAACTTTTAAGTGAATTTAACTTTACTGATATTTTATGGTACTTTTGGTTCTTTAAAATTTTAAATGATTCTACTTTTTTCACTTGTTTTTCATAATGTATAAATAAGCCTTTTGGTATATGAGATATACAACCTTTGTAAGCAATCTCAGGTTTGGTAAGTACAGTCCTAGAAGAGTTTATATACTTAAGGATACCAAGATTCATTCTTTTATATCATAAATATAACTTTTAGAAGAAATTCTACCGTTCTCTCATTCATTGAACTGTCACTTATATGGACCACAGGTCCTGGGTGAGATTTAGATGACCTAAAATGGAAAAAAGTTAGTTGGACTTTTTTTCTCAAAAATTTTAATACAACTAAATGAGAATAAATAGATGGGAAATAAAGATGTCTGTATAAAGGATACAAACATTTCAGTAAGTAATACCTTGATACAGATCAGAGCAGGAAGAGGAAATAAAATGGAAATAATTTGCATGTTGATACAAGCCAGCAAAATTTGAATTAAAGACCTCCTGTGTAAGAAAGACTCTTGGATTTAGTCAAATCATTCCATACCCCAGAAACCAGTACCCGGAAGGGTTCTCCAAGCTGAGGTTTCTACATGACTGTCAGTGTTGGTCTCATGCCGCCTGTTCTAGTTTGCTAGCTGCAAGAATGCAACACAACAGAAATGGGTTGGCTTTTTAAAAAAGGGGATTTATTTTGTTAGTTCTTCAGAGGAAAGGCAGCTAACTTTCCACTGAGGTTCTTTCTTACATGGGAAGGCACAGAATGGTCTCTGTTGGCCTTCTTGCCGGGCCTCTGAGTTCCAACAACTTTCCCCAGGGTGATTTCTTTCTGCATCTCCAAAGGCCTAGGCTGAGCTTTGAGTGCCGAGATAAGGTATGCTGAGGTGCTTTGGCTGTGCTACACTGCGCTCTCTCATTTAAGCAGCAGCCAATTAAGTCAAATGTCATTCATTGCAGCAGGCACACCTCCCAGCCAACTGCAGGCGTAATCAGTAACAGATGAAATTCACATACTATTGGCTCAGGTCCACAGCAACAAAACTAGGTGACTTTCACCTGGCCAATTTGACAACTGAATCTAACTACCACATGTCCACCCCTCCTCAACTTGGCAATAACAAGCATCACCTTAAACAGGTGCAAATAATTATCTTCTGGCTGCGGATCTGGGAATCATAAAACATGTTATCTGATGCCAATATGCAAAGGAGGACAGTCAGGATCAGAGAAACTGGAAGGAAAACCTGCACAGCAAACACCATTGGATTTCAAAATCTGAAAGTCATTTATCCTTCGGCTTTAGAAACTGGCAATCCCACCCTTTCTGAGGGCCTATGCAGTGGCCCGCCTCTTTCCAAATCAACCTCAGGGAACATCGAGGAGACCACCTTTTTCTCGGCTCCACTCTCTCCAGGCCACCACCCCTGGGCTCTCTGACATTTCCAGGGCACATGCTGAACCCCACCATGTGGCGGCAGCCAGGCTCTCCCCAGTCCCCCAAGGAATGTGTTCTACCTTCTTCAAGGCCTGAGGCTGCACGACTCTTCCACTGCAACAAGGTGGGAGACTCTTCCTCACCCTCTCCATGTATATGGGTGGGTCCACTCTCCAGGCTGAGGTTTCTTGGCTTCAGGCCTGAGCTTCCATGGTTCTTACTCTGCAAACTCCAATCTCTCCCTTTTGTGTCCACCTTTGTCCAGATTGGCAGTGGTTCCGTTTACACCAACAGCCTCTTCAAGCACTCCAGGACTTCTCCTTCGTTCTCTTCACATTTCCTCCAGAATCTTCCCCTTAGCCATCCAAAACACTGTTCCAACATATCTGGTATTTGCAAACTGCAGCAGCACTCCACTCTCAGATACCAAAATCTGCTCTAGTTTGCTAGCTGCCAGAATGCAATATATCAGAAACAGAATGGCTTTCAAAAGGGGGAATTTAATGAGTTGCCAGTTTACAGTTCTAAGGCTGAGAAAATGTCCCAATTAAAATAAGTCTACAGAAATGTCTAATCTAAGACATCCATCCAGGGAAAGATATCTTGTCTCAAAAAGGCCGATGA
Organism: Tamandua tetradactyla; assembly: GCF_023851605.1. NCBI lineage: Eukaryota > Metazoa > Chordata > Mammalia > Pilosa > Myrmecophagidae > Tamandua > Tamandua tetradactyla. The sequence continues at coordinate 652,548 of NW_027518254.1, read as the reverse complement.
AGTTCAGGGCTTCTCTCTCAAGTGAGAAGGCACATGGCGAACACAGTCAGGACTTCTTTCTCGGCTAGAAGGGCACATGGCGGACATGACGTCATCTGCTAGCTTTTTCTCCTGGCTTTCTTGACAATCATAAATAAATAATGCTGCTATAAACATTGGTGTGCGAATGTCCATTTGTATTCTTGCCTTCAGTTCCTTTAACTATATACCTAGTAATGGGATGGCTGGATAATACAGCAATTCTATACTTAGCTTCCTGAGGAACCACCAAACTGCCTTCCAGAGCAGTTGCATCATTTTATATTCCCACCAACAATGGATAAGTGTGCCTCTTTATCCACATCCTCTCCAGCACTTGTCATTTTCTGTTTGATTTTATTTAATGTCCATTCTAATGGGTATCAGATGATATCTCACTGTGATTTTGATATACTATACCAGTTAATAGCTGATGATGTTGAGTAACTTTTCATGTGCCTTTTAGCATTTGTATTTCTTCCTCCTAGTGAGGAAGTAACAACACATATACCCCCACCTCCTGGCTGAAGATGCAGAAGTAGGGAAGAACTATCCTCAACAAAAGGGGCAATTCTTCAGAGGTGTGATTGTGAGAGCAGGAAAGAGATAGTGCTTTGATATGTGATGAGTTTAAGGGAGGGTATTTATTTCATGGGAGGATTTCCTATGGGTTTAAATGCCAAAGGAAATGATTGAGGAATAGAGTCTGGTACATAACAGTTGTCCATTAATATTCAACAAATAAATTATTGAATTAATTAATAAATGGTAGATATTAATGTTGAACTGAATATATGAAAATCTTGAGAAAGGAGATGGAGGTAAAGGAGAAAATGGGGAAAGATTGCCTTTAGATAGGAAGCAAGAAACCTGCTTTCTTTTAAAGAAAGAGAAGTTGAGAAAGCTTATTGATATATCATCTACCATTATTATTATTGATTTTTGTAGAAACAAAATCACCTGCTGGGACTAATATTAGAAATCAGAGTTTGGGATGATGAATACTAGAAAGAAGGAAGGAAGGAAGAAGGAAAAGGAAAAAAAAAGAAAATGCTAGAGATTTGAGAAGACTGAAGGAGCTTTGAGGTATGTGTTGCATGGGGTGGGGTGGGAAATGGGGCTGGAAAATTAGGCAAGCATGGAAAGATTGTTAGAGTATTAGTTTGAATATGTAGCATATTAGAAATTGTGATATTTTGTATAAGCGGTGATGCCAATCTTCCCATTTGTGTAACTTTTTTTTTCAGCATTCAGCTTCTGATGGAGTTATCTGTATCCTTAGAATAAAGCCAAGGTTTAGTTAAGTACAGAAGTGCAGAGAGTATCCAGCGGAGATTTTAGAATTCAAATAATACTTTATTAATCATGGAATTCCAGCTTGGAAGAGGGTGGATCCTTTGGCAACTTTCAAGTAAAAAAGAAGCCCCAATAATTAATGGGGAAGAGAATACAGAAAAATCTGGAAGACCAGAGGGAATGAGACTGAGGAAAACAAGAGGGGAAGAAGTGTGGTACAGTCACTCACTTCAAAAAGATCCAGAACCCAGACCTCATAGTTGAAAGGAAGGTCCTTTGCATATGGTGTTAGGAGGGTAATTTCTTTTCATACTGGACTGTGGGATGGATGTTGGAAGCAAAATAAAAATGAGTATCATTTCATCATTATCTCTGTGGTATGGAGGTGATGTTTGTGGATGGCAGGTGGCCTATCGAGCTTGAATGCATCTCAGCTCTTGGAGACAGTTCTGTTTCTAAAACTGGTAAGCATGCAGATAAATACCTATTTTATTCTTAGCATAGATTTAAATCAAAGGAAAGGAAACAACAACTAAAGACATATACTTTCTCCCTAAAAAAGCAAATCATATGTTCCATTTCCCATCACCTACTGGTTTGTTCTATATTTACTCATCTCCAGAAATTTGAATTCAATACACAGCAGCGATTGCATTTTTTATAGAAAAGAAAGAATTAAAGTACTTATCATTAAGTCTCATATTTTCCCAAGTAATTTATTAAAGAAAAAGCTAATAAGTGGTCTGTGATTAGTATACATTTTCCCACAGGTATGAGTATATTAATTTCTCTATTTTCTGAGAAAGGTAAAAGTGTTCTCATTTTGCTACCAAGGAAACAGTCAATAATACCAAAATTTCTTTATGAGTTTTTTGCCCCCTCCTTCCTGAGCTTAAAGAGAGTTTCTTGAAGTGATTTCTTTAGACAATTTCATTTAGTCTTTCTCAGTTTTGGGTGGGGTGTATCTGTTCTTTGTTCACTTCAGATAATTGCAACACATAATTATCTAAAGTGAAGAAAATAAACACATTTCCAATGTCCTGATACAGCCATTTTACTATATCTACTTTTTAATTTACTCTATCTGTATTGTAAAAAACAAGAAATGAAAAGAAATTTGGAGATGACAAGGGGCATCTTGTTTTATAGTCTGCTTTTTCACTTAAGAAACTATTAACATGTTCTGTGTAATTAAATGTTTCCTACAATCTGCTGTTTGATGGCTACTTTCCACTGTGTGGATGAGCTGTAGTTTATGTGTTAAATCTCATACTTTTGAATATTTACACAGTTGCCATACCTATTTTAGAAGCCAAAAACATTCTTGTAGATAAACCCTTGTCAAGTGCAAAATTTTATCACAGCAAACAGCCCAGAGAAATGGAACAGATGTATCTATGGGACACATGAGGTTAAGGTTTTATAGTTCATATTGACTTCTAGAGGGTCTTTATCCATTTAAATTCTCAACTGAAAATGAAAGCGTTCCTTTATCCTCATTGTCTGGAAAAAAATGTTTTTTAACCATTTGTTTTAATTTCCTCATTGCTAATGTGGGCACCTAGCCATGAGTTGGTTTAAACAGTGAGGATTTATTGGCATAGAGTTTTGAGGCTAGGAGAAAGTCCAATATCAAGGTATTATCAAGGTGATGCTTTCTCCTGAAAAACTGGGGCTGGTTGCCAGGGATCCTTGGTCCTTGGTGTTTCTGGCACATGGCAGTGCACATGGCAGCCTCTCTTGGCTTCTCCTTTCTCTTTTGGTTTCTAGTGACTTGCAGCTTCTGGCTGCTCCTTCTGTGGCTTTTTCCTGTCTGACTTTCTCTCTGCTGATAAAGCACTCCAGTAATCCAGATTAAGGCCCAATCTTTTGTGCCACACTTTAACTGAAGCAACATCTTGAAGAGATCTTATTTACAATGACCCACACTCACCCAAAAGTATTAAATTTAAGAATATGTTTTTCTGGAACACACAGCTCCAAAGTGCCATACCAATCATCCTAAACATTTTTAATATGTTAGGGAAAAAGCACTCTATTGTAATTTATAATGCTTGATTAATGTAAACCTGAGTGATTTCATATATTCATTTTGTGATCCATATTATTTTTCAGACATGCCTAAATATACCTTTATTATTTTTCTTTTGTTAGAGGTTTTCCTAAGTGTTAAGGATTTTAAACAAATTTTTTCATATGTCAGGCTACTTTTTATTGACTTATTGCATGCTATTTCAATTTATGATGCTTTTAAGACAGACTGTAATTACTTTACATCAAAGTAATTCATAAAAGTGATAACACATGAAGTCATTCCAATGAGTCAAGGATTTGAAACTGTTTCCCTTACTCCTCCCTACAATCTTCTTGCCCAAACAATAACTGGTCGACTATTCTGATTCTAATTGTTCTCACCATATTCCTAAATAAAATAACAATTCCTCTATTTCTTTAACCATCAACTTCAGACAGTAGCTACTGTTGTCCCTCTGTGCTGGATGACAATTTATTTTACCTATAGTTTCCCCTTTCTTGCTCCTTCCTCTTAAAGGTTGATGGTTATAACATTATTTTTTCTTCTAACATTGGTGAACTGTGTTCCTTTAATTAATACACTTACACCTTATACTGGTTTGAAAGTTTTATGTACCCCAGGAAAGCCATGTCCTTCTAATGCAATCTTGTAGGAGCAGACCTATTGTTGGGTGGGACCTTTTGATTAGGATGTTTCCACAGGAGATGTAACCCACTCAATTGTGATTGGGACCTTTTTTTTAAATGTATTTATTAATTAAAAAATTAAGAAACAAAACAAAACATCATACATAATCAGTAATTCACAATATCATCACTTAGGTGCATATTCATCATTTCTTAGATCATTTGCATTAATTCATAAAAAGACAATAGAAAAAGAAATAAAATGAACACAGGAACGAAAAAAAAAGACTATACCTACCATACCCCTTACCCCTCGCTTTCATTGATCACTAGCATTTCAAACTAAATTTATTTTAGCATATGTTCCCCCTATTATTTATTTTTATTCCATATGTTCTACTCCTTTGTTGACAAGGTAGATAAAAGGAGCATCAGACGCAAGGTTTTCACAATCACACAGTCACATTGTGACAGCTGTATCATTATTCAATCATCCTTAAGAAACATGGCTACTGGAACATAGCTCTACATTTTCAGGCAGTTCCCTCCAGCCTCTCAATTATGTCTTGAATAACAAGATGATATCTACTTGATACATAAGAATAACCTCCAGGATAACCTCTCGACTCTGTTTAGAGTCTCTCAGTCATTGACACTTTGTCTTATATCACTCTTCCCCCTTTTGGTCTAGAAGGTTTTCTCAGTCCCTTGATGCTGAGTCTCAGCTCATTCCAAGATCTCTGTCCCACGCTGCCAGGAAGGTCCATACCCCTGGGAGTCATGTCCCATGTAGAGAGGGGTAGGGTGGTGAGACTGCTTGTTGTGTTGGCTGGAGAGACAGGCCACATCTTAGCAACAAAAGAGGCTCTCTTGGGAGTGACTCTTGGGCCTAAATTTTAAGTAGACTTGACCTATCCTTTGCAGGGTTAAGTTTAATATGAACAAACCCCAAGACTGGGGGCTCAGCCTATAGCTTTGGTTGTCCACACTGCTTGTGAGAATATCAAGAATTCAACTTGGGGAAGTTGAATTTCTCCCCGTTCTCACCAGTCCCTGAAGGGGACTCTGCAGATACTTTTCCCCTCACTGATTGTGATTGGGACCTTTTGATTAGAGAGAGATGTGATCCATTCAAGGGGAATCTTTTTTTAAATTTATTTTTTATTTTTTTATTTTTTAAATTTAAAAAATTAACAACAAAAACATTAACATATCATTCCATTCTACATATATAATCAGTAATTCTTAATATCATTACATAGTTGCATATTCATCATTTCTTAGGATATTTGCATCAATTTAGAAAAAGAAATAATAAGACAACAGAAAAAGAAATAAAACAATAACAGGAAAAAAAAGATTATACATAACATACCCCTTACCCCTCACTTTCATTTATCACTAGTATTTCAAACTAAATTTATTTTAACATTGTTTCCCCTATTATTTATTTTTATTCCATATGTTCTACTCATCTGTTGATATGGTAGATAAAAGGAACATCACACACAAGGTTTTCACAATCAGAGTCACGTTGTGAAAGCTATATCATTGTTCAATCATCATCAAGAAACATGGCTACTGGAACACAGCTCTACATTTTCAAGGGGAATCTTAATACGTTTTGTGGAGCTCTGTATGAAGAGAGTAACAGGCAGAAATCTTAGAGTTCAGACCTAACACAGAGAGCAGAGAGACAAACCCAAGACACAGGTGTTTGGAGATGCTAAGCTAAGACATGAAACCCAGAGTCTATCCTGGAGAAGCTAAATGAGGAGCCACAGATTCTTAGGGTGAAAGCCACTGAAAACAGTAACTTAGTGAACCATCTGAAACTAGAAGCTGGGAGAGAAGGACAGCACATGACATGATGTTCCTTCAAATGTGACAGAGAAAACCCAGATACTATAGGAGTTTTCTCAGAGTCAATCTATCTCTTTCTGGATGCCTTAATTTGGACATTTTCATGGCCTTAAGACAGTAAATTTGTAACTTAATAAATCCCCTCTGAAAACACGAGACCATTTCTGCTATATTGCATTCCAATAACTTTAGCAAACCAAAACATGCCTACATTTCATTTTCAAATATTTTATTCAGTATCTAAACTCCCCTCTGGGTAAGATGAGAATTTTTTTAATCCCCTTTTCTCCTCCCTATTGGAAGCTACATTCTTCCTTTTACAAATTGTCAAGGATGTTGAGATTTGTGCATGTCTTCACTTGTGTATTATAATCACAGTAATGTCTTACATGTGTCCATGAAAATCAGTAAGCAATCCCTGTATTATTATACCTAAGTAAATATTCTTCACTGCTGAGCCAAGCATCCCACTAGGAGAATATTCCCTTTCTTTAGATATTCTAGAAACAGAAGATGCCTAATATGAATGTCTTGATTTTAATTTAGCTTAAAATTAAAAGGTGCTCTTTTCTTATTCTGAAATTTTGGGGAAATGTCTCAGTTGAGTCACCAAAAATAAGGTTATGGTGTTGTTTCAATACAAATTTATAACATCTTATAAAAATATTCCTCCAGTCTGCATGCACTGAGCTTTTTTAAATAAGAAATGATTGCTGAATTTTAGCAATATCTTTTGATATATATATATCAAGATAACCATTCCTTCTTAAAACAATTATGCTAATAACATTAATATCAAACATGTTGCCCTATCCTTGAATATAATTTACTTAATTTACGAATGCTAAAGAACTATTTTCCTCTTGAATACTTAAACCTGGGTGCTTAAAATAAATCTACCTTTGTAAGGTTTTCATTTGAATGATATGCTATATTTATAAAAACAGTCTGTTAGTGTATTAGTTATATTTTGCTGCATAACAAATTACCATAAAAGTTCACATCTTAAATCAACAAAAATATCTTATTTCCCACAACTTCTGAGGACTGGGAATTTAGGAGTGCCTTAGCTGACTGGATCCCTCAGGAGATTGCAGTCAAATTGTTGAGGCTGCTTTCTTCTGAAGACTGAACTTTGGAAGAAGAATGGGCTTCAAGCTCAGTCAAATGGTTGTTGTCATTGCATGGACCACTTTAAAGAGTTTTTTCCTACATGGCATCTTGTTTCCCCCTGAGTAAAAGATATAAAAAAGAGGAGAGAGACTGAAATAGAGAGACAGAAGAGAGCAAGAGAGAGAACCCACATTGGAAGCCTTAGTCCTTTATCACCTACTATCAAAGTGCCTGACCAACTTTGTATCGTATACTATTGATACATTTGGTTACACAAACCAGCCTTGGCAAAATGTGTAAGGACCCTATAAAAGAGTGTGAGTACTTGCAGGTGGAACTTGTGGGGGGTTATACTGGAGACTGGCTATTGTAGGAAGCAATGATTCTGTAACTATGCTTTGGAATTGTAAAAGGGAAGGAAATTTAGCCTTATCCTTCCTTCCTGGCCTTCCTCACTCCCTTCCTTCTTTCCTTCCCTTCTTCCATCCATCCTTCCTAGTGCTTTGTTAAACTAAAATTGCACACTTTTGCTTGATATAATTAAAATACATACTTTTATAATTTTTCCATGCATATTATTTTGAAACCTAGTAAGCCATTTGATTAGTAAACAGAATCAACAGGAAATATCTGAAAATAGAAAATTTCTAAAACTGTCTCATGTAACTGTGGGAATGCGGAGTCCAAAATCCGTAGGGCAGGCTGTGAAGCTGAGGACTCCGATGGAGGGTCTAGAAGAACTCCACAGGAGAGGCTCCCCAGCTGAAGCAGGAAGGGAGCCTGTCTCTTCTGAATCTTCCTTAAAAGGCTTCCAGTGATTAGATTAACCATCACTCATTGCAGGAGACATTTCTCTTGGCTAGTTACAAATGGAATCAGCTGTGGATGCAGCCGATGTGATTGTGACTGAATTCTAAGAAATGTCCTCATGGCAACAGACAGGCCAGCACTTGCCCAACCAAACAAACAAGTACCAGCACCTGGCCAAGTGGACACATGAACCTGACAGTGACAAACCCTATACCCTGACAATTCCATTCCTGGGAATTTATCAAAGGTACAGGAAAGCCAGGCCCACAGAGGGCTTTCCACAAGAATGGTCACAGCAGTATTGTTCATGACAGACAAAATTGGACACTACCATATTTCCATCAGCAGGAAAATGGATGGATTGCAGGATTCCCATGCCATGCTCAGCTGTAAAAATGAGTGAACTACTGATAAGGCAACGACATGGAATAATCTCAAAAACATTCTGCAGACTTCCAGAGAAGATGGCGGCTTAGTAAGACGCGCGGGTCTTAGTTCCTCCTCCAGAAAAGCAACTAAAGAAACAGAAACAATACGAAACAGCTCCCGGAGTCATGACAGAGACCAAAAAGACAGCGTACCCCATTCTGGAACAGCTGAACGGGCAGGGAGAATCTGCTGTGGTGAGCTACCCGAGGGACGCGCGTTTTCCCGGCCGGGGCGGCTGGCAACTGGGGTCCCCTCCACGCACGTGGCTCCCCAGTCTGACTGGGAACGTTGGATAGCGGGGCCCTCCCGTCACGCTTGGCGTTTCGGGCCAGCTGGGCAATTAGGACCGGCACTCTCCCAAGCCGCGGCAGCCAGCGACCTCCACATCCACGCGCGGTTTCCCGGGCGACTGCCGTGCAGACAGACGAGCGCCACGAGCGCCACCTACTGGGAAGGAAAAGAAAAACAGAGCCCAGAGATTTCACAGAAAAAGCTTTCAACCAGCTGGGTCCCACACCCAGGGAAATCTGATCAAATGCCCAGACACCAGCAGAAAATAATGGATGACACTTGGAAAATTGAAGATATGGCCCAGTCAAAGGAACAAACCAATAGTTCAAATGAGATACAGGAGCTGAGACAACTAATGCTGAATATACGAACAGAAATGGAAAAATTCTTCAAAAACCAAATCAATAAATTGAGGGAGGACATGAAGAAGACATGGGCTGAACAAAAAGAAGAAATAGAAAATCTGAAAAAACAAATCACAGAACTTATGGGAGTGAAGGACAAAGAAGAAAAAATGGAAAAAACAATGGATACCTACAATGGTAGATCTAAAGAGACAGAAGCTACAATTAGTGAACTGGAGGATGGAACATCTGAATTCCAAAAAGAAACAGAAACTATAGGGAAAAGAATGGAAAAACTTGAGCAGGGGATCAGGGAACTGAATGACAATATGAAGCGCACAAATATACGTGTTGTGGGTGTCCCAGAAGGAGAAGAGAAGGGAAAAGGAGGAGAAAAACTAATGGAAGAAATTATCACTGAAAATTTCCCAACTCTTATGAAAGACCTAAATTTGCAGATCCAAGAAGTGCAGCGCACCCCAAAGAGAATAGACCCAAATAGGCATCTCCAAGACACTTACTAGTTAGAATGTCAGAGGTCAAAGAGAAAGAGAGGATCTTGAAAGCAGCAAGAGAAAAACAATCTGTCACATACAAGGGAAACCCAATAAGACTATGTGTAGATTTCTCAGCAGAAACCATGGAAGCTAGAAGACAGTGGGATGATATATTTAAATTACTAAAAGAGAAAAACTGCCAACCAAGACTCCTATATCCAGCAAAATTGTCCTTCAAAAATGAAGAGAAATTAAAACATTTATAGACAAAAAGTCACTGAGAGAATTTGTGACCAAGAGACCAGCTCTGCAAGAAATACTAAAGGGAGCACTAGAGTCAGATATGAAAAGACAGAAGAGAGAGGTATGGTAAAGTGTAGAAAGAAGGAAAATCAGTATGATATATATATAAAAAGCCAAAATGGTGGAGGAAAATATATCCAAACAGTAATAATACTAAAAGTTAATGGACTGAATTTCCCAATCAAAAGACATAGAATGGCAGAATGGATTACGACCCAGCAATACCACTGCTAGGTATCTACTCAAGGGACTTAAGGGCAAAGACACAGATGGACATTTGCACACCAGTGTTTATAGCAGCATTATCTACAATTGCAAAGAGATGGAAACAGCCAAAATGTTCATCAACAGACGAGTGGCTAAACAAACTGTGGTGTATACCTACGATGGAATATTATGCAGCTTTAAGACAGACTAAACTTATGAAGCATGTAATAACAAGGATGGACCTAGAGAACATTATGCTGAGTGAGTCTAGCCCAAAACTAAAGGACAAATACTGTAAGGTCCCATTGATGTGAACCGACATTTGAGAATCAGCTTGGAATATATCATTGGTAACAGAGACCAGCAGGAGTTAGAAACAGGGTAAGATAATGGGTAATTGGAGCTGAAGGGATACAGACTGTGCACAGGACTAGATACAAAAACTCAAAAATGGACAGCACAATAATACCTAAGTGTAATGTAACTAGGTTGGAACACTGAATGAAGCTGCACCTGAAATATGGTTTTTTGTTTGTGTGTTTGTATCTTTTGTTTTTGTTTTTTTCTTTTTCCTTTATATATATATTTTTTATTAGTATTATTTTAATTCTCTTCTCTGTATTAACATTCTATATCTTTCTCTGCTGTTTTGCTAGTTCTTTTCCTAAATCGGTGCAAATGTACTAAGAAATGATGATCATACATCTATGTGATGATACTAAGAATTTCTGAGTGCATGTGTAGAATGGAATGATTTCTAAATGTTGTGTTAATTTCTTTTCTTTTTTTGATTAATAAAAAAATTTTTTTTAAATAAATAAATAAATAATAGGGGGAACAAATGTTAAAATAGATTTAGTTTGAAATGTTAGTGATCAATGAAAGGGTCAGTAAGGGGTATGGCATGTAAAATTTTTTTTCTTTGTTTGTTATATTTTTCTGTTGTCTTTTTATTTCTTTTTCTGAATTCATGCTAACGTTCTAAGAAAGGATCATGATGATGAATATGCAACTATGTGATGATATTGTGAATTGCTGAGTGTATGTGTTGGGAATGTTTGTGTTTCTTGTAATTTTTTTAATTAATAAAAAATTTAAAATGAAGAAAAAAAAAAACATTCTGCAGAGTGAAAGAAACCAAACCTAAGTTTATTTTCTGCTGGATTTCCATTTTTCAAGTTCTAGCACAGGCAAAACCAATCAGAACTGAGCTGACTGGAGGAGAGAGAAGCCTCAAAACCAATGCACTCAGCTAAAGCTGCCACCTGACATGGCATCTGCTCTCACCCAAAATGACAGGAAGCAGGAGCCAAGAGCTGCACCGCTTGGTGTGCTCTGGTCACACAGCCTGAGGACTCTCGCCAGCCTACCAGGCCCCAAAGACCCCTGTTGGCCTCCTCCTGCCCAGACTTCCCCCTCAGGCTAGCCCTCCCTCCACCTCACCCCACTACTGGCTCCTAGGTGTCAGCACTGCCATGTAGCAGAAATTCACCCTGATGTGCCCTACTCAGCCTCCACCCTTGACCCTCTGAGGTGCCTGGCAAGGCCAGCCAGAGCATCCCACCATGCAAAGTGGGTGCACTGCCTCAGCCGTGGCCCTGGCTGCTACAGGTGTGCCACAAACTTATCTGTGGCCTTGCTGTCATCCCACCTGCACAGTTTCCACAGAGCACCACCTGCCTCAGCTCCAAGACACCATGGCCTGAGAGGGCTGTCCGGATGCTCCAAACCCAGCCCCGTGCCTTGACTGCTCTGCCCTGCATCTCTGGATAGGGTACCCTCCCCATCCCCAGCCAGTTACCACTGCTCTGCCAAGAGCCACAGTGGTCCAGGCCATGCCTTCACACCACCTGCCCCTCCACCTGCATCGTCCTCACCCGACACCCTGAGTTTCCAATAGTGTCTCCACTCTCACACCTATGCAAGGCCCACACTCATGAGCCACAACACCCAAGACAGCCTCTGGGGGCCTGGGGTGTGTGCAAGGAGGGGAGATGAAATGGGCCTCCAGAGAACCCCTCCGCCTGCTGCCCAAGAACAGTGACCTTGCCCCATTGTGGAACAGGACTGCATGGGAAAAGCATGGGGAATGGGTCAAATGAGGTTGAGAAATGCCAGGATGACATCCCAGTTCTACCCCAGGGCTCTCACGGACCCACAGAAAGCCTGGCCTGCTTCCCCCTCCAACCTCGACCCCTGAAACCATAAGTCTGCAGAGGGCTGGACTGCAGGCAGATGCACTTGGATAGACAAGGGCCTGGGGCCCCACCACCTAAGCCTTTCTCCCCCTGGAGAGCAACCCCAAACACAGACACCCCCAAGCAAAAACACTGGCAGCTGGGAGATAAAACACCACGTTGACCTTGGCCTCTCTGTGTGGCATCCCCACCGGCGCCTCCAGGGGCTCATCTACACTTTTGTTCTGCGTGCCTCACAGCCCTGAAGCAACACTTACCAGCAGAGGCTCTCCAGAACCAGCCACCAGGGCTCGGAGTTGCTGCCCAGAGGAGTAGGGAGGCATGAGTACGCAGCAGCTGTGAGAAGCAGCTCACCTGATAAAACTCCTGCAGCCGGTTCTTCTGCAGGCTTGCTGGATGGAAAGAAGAAAAAAGTGAAAAACCATTAGACACAGAAAATGCCCGACAGCTGTGCACAGACCCACCTGTATAAACATCCTCCACAAGGGGGTACCCCAACCTGGCAAAGGGCAGCCCCTGGACCCTGTACCCACCCTGTCACCCACCTTCCAGGCACAACTCAGGCACCTTGTCTCAGGGGCATGCCAGGGGCCCTGGGGAGGAGGATGCGGTGGGGGGAGGGGGGACCCCTGGGGGGTGGTTAAAAGGCACAGGGACACTTGGGGTTCAACATGCAGACCTTAGGGGGGGTCATTGCAAGGACCCTGGGGGAGAATACAGTGGGGGACCAGGGGAGCGGTGTCACACTGCTAACTCATGCAGGCACATGGTGGAAACCCTGGGGGGATGGATACCACAGAGACACTGGGTCTGAACGCATGGGGACTGTGGAGGGTGGACACCACGGGGAACTGGGAGTGGATACCATGGGGGACCTGGGATGGACGCCATGGGATCCATGGAGGGTGGAGGTCACAGGGACCTGTGGTAGACCCTGTGGGGACCTGGAATGAAGGGATGGGGACCATGGAGTCTGGATGCTGTGGGGACCGTGGAGGGTGGACACCGTGGGAACCATGAAGGGTGGACGCCATGGGGACCTGGCATGGATGGTGTGTGGACCTGGCAGCGGATACTGTAGGGACCTGGGGTGGGCACCATGGAAAACACAGACAACCTCTGTGTTTTGGGGACTGTGCAGGGTGGATGCCACAGGAACCTGGGGTGGATGCTGTGAGAACCGTGGAGGGTGGTAACCATGGGGACCTGAGCTCGACACCTTGAGGACCTGGGCTGGATGCCATGGGGACTATGCACGGTGGACACTGCAGTGACCTGGGGTGGACACCCTGGGAACCACAGAGGGTGGATGTCACAGGGACTTTGGCTCCGAACAAGGAGGATGTGCCCACTGGAGAAGAGAAACGTTCAGAGTCCTCACCTGCACACTGGCACAGTGGGGCCACCTTGGAGGGTGGCAGCAAGGACGTGGGGGAAGTAGTGTCATGCAGTGGGCACCTGTGTGAGTGTCTTTGGAGGCCCTGGGAGGCGATGAGGATGTGCTTTTCCACACGGCCCTGCCCTGGCCTGCCACCTCTGGGAAGCTGGAATCCCTGGCTCTGTGGTGCTTATAAAGCAGAAACTTCACACACACCACGAAGGGGATTGTTCAGAAGGGGGGGTGGCATTCACGGGGTCAGCAGTAAATGTCGGGGCTTTGAGGACAGAGAAGCCCCAGCCCTGCTGAAGGGATTTGGGCCTAGGGCACCTGGTCAGGACTTCCCAGGCAGTGACAACATGTGGCACCCTGCACAAGGGAGGACTGCCCTGCAGCTGGGGCAACTCAGCCTTGTCTGGTCCCTGTCACTCCACCCTGGGCCGCAGGGCCGCTCACCAGTGCCCGCCATGGACTGCTGGCCCTGCCCAGGCCAAGAAGCTGGGAAGAAGACTCTGGGATGTGCAGGAGGAGACCTCAGGATGAGACCTTGGCACTAAAGCCCACTTGAGCACCAGCCCCAGGTGGGACAGGCTCCAAGTACCTGAGATGTGGGTGGGGCCTGGAGGCCCTCTCAGGACAGACGCACAGCCAGGAGCCAGCCAGCAGGTGTCACACCAGGCAGAAGGCCAGGAAGTGACCATCCACGCATCTGGGAAACCAGGGTAGCACCAAACTCAGTGCAGCCCACCCAGCATCAGCACCAGAACCAGCACTAGCACTTGCCCCTCCTTGCTCCTCTTCATGCACAGCTAAAACCAGCAGACACCATCAAAAGATAAACTACACAACTGAAAAGGGGCACGGGATATGAACACACTCAGAAGCCCACGAAGAGATGCTCAGCTCACCAGTCAATAGGGAAACACAACCCAGACCACAAGAGACCACCTCATACCACTCAGATGCCCATAACCATCAAGAGTTAACCTTTAAAAAAAACAATGACAACAGCAGGGAAACCCCAGATACTGTGTCAACACGAGGGACACCCAAGTCAGTAGGCTAAGCCCTTGATCCTGAGGCTTACTCTTGCTTATGTAGGGAGCACAGAAGCTTAGCTTACCTATAGGCATGCCTAAGAGTTACTTCTGGAGGACCTCTTTTGTTGCTCAGATGTGGCCTCACCCTCTTGAAGCCCAACTCTGCAAGTGAAATCATTGCCCTCCCCCTAAGTGGGACCTGACATCCAGGGGTGAAAGTCTCCCTGGCAACATCGGAAGTGACTCCAGGGATGAGCCTGGCCCTGGCACCGTTGGATCAACAATGTCTTCCGGACCAAAATGGGGAAAAGAAGTGTTAGCAAATAAGGTATCAGTGGCTGAGAGTTCAAATAGAATTGAGAGGCTCCTCTGGAGGTCACTCTTATACATGCTGCATTTACACATTGCCACCTATCATACCTTGCCAAACCCCAACCAAAACCGTTCCTGCCAATCCTAAACAACATCTCGGGCAACACATAAAAATAGACAAAGGTTCCATGCACTAGGGTAACTTTCAGTAACCTACAACCTCCAGGTGAGTCCCTGGACCAGAGAAATACAGAGGGCCCAGCCCTTCCAGAACATCAACTCGTTCCTTCCATCCCCATACCCCATATTATCGACAGTCCCTTCCAACAGTGAAACAGTTAAAAAGGGCATAGCCCTAAAGAGTGGGAGGAAGACCAAAGATGGAGATTGAGTTATACAGAGAAGGCAGGGTTTAACAAAGGAGTATGGCTGCAGAATCATTAAATCGATGTCCCTTTTGGTCTCCAGTATCTCAAGCAGCTAGAAGTAAAAACCTCAAATTGTGGAATTGTAACCCACACCAAAAACTGAAAGCTGTTCTACAAATGTGCCTTGAAACTTGCTGCTCTTTTCTATGTCACATTTCTCAACAACAACAACGAAAAAGCAATGACAAGCCCTGGCAAAGATGGGAGAACTGGAACCGCGCGCAGCCACTGCCGGGACCTGTGCAGCAACTCCGGAAAGCAGTAAACAACTCGCCTGTGCCAGCACCCCACTCCCAGTGTGCGTGCTCCGAGAGCTGGAAAGCCGCCGAGAACACCTGCACGTGGTGAGCACTGCAACTCCCTCCACAAGGGCCGCACAGCGGGGGCCACGTGGGCGCCCACCACGGAAGACCCACACACAAACGGGACCAGCCATAGGACCGGGCGCTGTCGCACCACCAAAGGAGCAAAGGCCTGACGCGCGGGAGAGAAGCGGACACAGAACGAGGGACGCGGTCAGCTCCAAGTACGGAAGCGCCCAGAGTAGGGACATCCTAGAGAAGGGGCAGACTGTGGTCGCCCCTGGGGGTGACACGGGGTGACTGCGGGGTGACAAAGTGTTCTAAGTAGATTAATGCAATGGTGGCGCCAGTTTGTAAAGACGCTAAACAACATCGCGGTATAGGCTTTAAACGGGCCTTTACGGTATATAAACTGCATCTCAGTTAAAGGTAGGTATAAAAGAAATTTAAGATATGAATTTGCACAGCATTTAAGTAAAACGGGTTAAAAAAAAGGATGAAGCAAACGGAAGGGTGGGTAAGTTTGGGGTCCGGGCTCCAGACTCCAGGGTGGTATTCCCGGGCGGTATTCAGAGACCGGTTTTCGGTATTCGAGGGGGCCACGGGTTCTGGGCGGGGCCAGGGGCCCAGAGTTCGGGCTGGGAAGCGGCACTCGGGGACAGAATTCGGGGTTCAGAGCTCGGGGGCCCTGCGGCCCGCGTCCCCCACCTCTCGCCCGCCATCCGACAGCGGCGGGCACTCACGTGTTCCAAGGCGAGTCCATGTTGGCGGTGACCAGCAGGACCGCGGCGCCCCGACGGCCGCTCGGCCCGCCAAGGCTCTTCGGCGCCGCCCGGCAGGTCTCGGAGGCAGCCGCGGGGCATCAGCCGCGCCTGGGGGCGGCCCCGCAGCCATCGCGGTGGGCGGAGGGCCGGGGCTCGCGCAGCCGGTGCGGAGCCTTTAGATTCCTGCTGGGATACTTCTGGCAGTCGTGGCCGCCGCCTCCTGCTGAGTGCAAGTCCCGCCCCTCGGAAGGCGGGGGCCGTCCTGGGTGCTCCCGTGTCTGTTGGTCCGAACCCCTCGCGGGCCCTGCCCCGCCCCGCCCCACACCGCGAGGAGACTCCCTTAAAGGGGCCGCGTCGATGGGCGCTTGAGGCCGGCGAGCTGCTCTGCAGCACGGATTCCTGCTTGTGAGACTCCGGGGAGCAGAGGACCATGCCGTGAGGTCAGTTTGTCGCAGGGCGCAGAACCTCTTGGTCTCCGCGCCGGGGAGTGGGGGGGAACGGCCCGCGGGGTGTTCGATTTGACTGACACGCGAACGCCCAGGACGACCCCCACCTTCCGAGGGGCGGGGCTGGACTTACACTCAGCCCGAGGCGGCGGCGGCGGCGCTGACGGTTAGAACTTTCCCTAACCGTTTACCTGCCCGAGCCTAACTGCTCCGCGCGGACCACCCGGTGGGACTGCACCTCACACTGAGGGCCTGCCGAGGCGAGAGACTGCGCGGGGCAGCGGACAAAACTGCAGCCAGCGAGCCTTAAATGGGGGCAGAACCTGTTGGTCTCCGCGCCGGGACACTTCTCGCAGTGGAAGCCGCAGCTGCCTCCTGCTGAGTGCAAGTCCCGCCCCGCCCCTCGGTGCTCGCGTGTCAGTCAGGTCGAGCCCCCCGCGGGCTTCCCCACCGCCCCCCCCTCCCCGGCGCGGAGACCAAGAGGTTCTGCCCCCGCGCCAAACTGACCTCATGGCCTGGTCCTCTGCTCCCCGAGTCTCACAAGCAGGAATCAGGGCTGCAGAGCAGTTCGCCGGCCTCCGGCGCCCGCCGCACACGTCCCCTTTAAGGGCGTCTCTTCGCGGTGTGGGGCGGGGCGGGGCAGGGCCCGCGAGGGGTTCGGACCAACAGACACGGGAGCACCCAGGACGGCCCCCGCCTTCCGAGGGGCGGGACTTGCACTCAGCAGGAGGCGGCGGCCACGACTGCCAGAAGTTTCCCAGCAGGAATCTAAAGGCTCCGCACCGGCTGCGCGAGCCCCGGCCGCGCGAGCCCCGGCCCTCCGCCCACCGCGATGGCTGCGGGGCGCCCCCAGGCGCGGCTGATGCCCCGCGGCTGCCTCCGAGACCTGCCGGGCGGCCCGAAGAGCTTGGCGGGCCGAGCGGCCGTCGGGCGCCGCGTCCTGCTGGTCACCGCCAACATGGACTCGCCTTGAACACGTGAGTGCCCGCCGCTGTCGGATGGCGGGCGAGAGGTGGGGGACGCGGGCCGCAGGGCCCCCGAGCTCTGAACCCCGAATTCTGTCCCCGAGTGCCGCTTCCCAGCCCGAACTCTGGGCCCCTGGCCCCGCCCAGAACCCGTGGCCCCCTCGAATACCGAAAACCGTCCTGAATACCGCCCGGAATACCACCCTGGAGTCTGGAGCCCGGACCCAAACTTACCCACCCTTCCGTTTGCTTCATCCTTTTTTTTAACCCGTTTTACTTAAATGCTGTGCAAATTCATATCTTAAATTTCTTTTATACCTACCTTTAACTGAGATGCAGTTTATATACCGTAAAAGCGCCTGTTTAAAGCCTATACCACGTGTTGTTTAGCGTCTTTACAAACTGGCGCCACCATTGCATTAATCTACTTTAACACTTTGTCACCCCGCAGTCACCCCGTGTCACCCCAGGCCTGGCGACCACAGTCTGCCCCTTCTCTAGGATGTCCCTACTCTGGCGCTTCCGTACTTGGAGCTGACCGCGTCCCTCGTCCGTGTCCGCTTCTCTCCCCGCGTCAGGCCTTTGCTCCTTTGGTGGTGCGACAGCGCCCGGTCCTATGGCTGGTCCGTTTGTGTGTGGGTCTTCCGTGGTGGGCGCCCACGGGCCCCCGCTGTGCGGCCCTTGTGGAGGGAGTTGCAGTGCTCACCACGTGCAGGTGTTCTCGGCGGCTTTCCAGCTCTCGGAGCACGCACACTGGGATGGGGTGCTGGCACAGGCGAGTTGTTTACTGCTTTCCGGAGTGCGCACAGGTCCCGGCAGCCGGGCTGCGCCGGTTCAGTTCTCCCATCTTTGCCAGGGCTTGTCATTGCTTTTTCGGTTGTGTTGAGAAATGTGACATAGAAAAGAGCACAAGTTTCAAGGCACATTTGTAGAACAGCTTTCAGTTTTTGGTGTGGGTTACAATTCACAATTTGAGTTTTTACTTCTAGCTGCTTGAGATACTGGAGACCAAAGGGACATCGATTTAATGATTCTGCAGCATACTCCTTTGTTAAACCCTGCCTTCTGTATAACTCAATCTCCATCTTTGGTCTTCCTCCCACTCTTTAGGGCTATGCCCTTTTTAACTGTTTCACTGTTGGAAGGGACTGTCGATAATATGGGGTATGGGGATGGAAGGAACGAGTTGATGTTCTGGAAGGGCTGGGCCCTCTGTATTTCTCTGGTCCAGGGACTCACCTGGAGGTTGTAGGTTACTGAAAGTTACCCTAGTGCATGGAACCTTTGTCTATTTTTATGTGTTGCCCGAGATGTTGTTTAGGATTGGCAGGAACGGTTTTGGTTGGGGTTTGGCAAGGTATGATAGTGGCAATGTGTAAATGCAGCATGTATAAGAGTGACCTCCAGAGGAGCCTCTCAATTCTATTTGACTCTCAGCCACTGATACCTTATTTGCTAACTATTTTTGGTCCGGAAGACATTGTTGATCCAACGGTGCCAGGGCCAGGCTCATCCCTGGAGTCACTTCCGATGTTGCCAGGGAGACTTTCACCCCTGGATGTCAGGTCCCACTTAGGGGGAGGGCAATGATTTCACTTGCAGAGTTGGGCTTCAAGAGGTGGGCCACATCTGAGCAACAAAAGAGGTCCTCCAGAAGTAACTCTTAGGCATGCCATAGGTAAGCTAAGCTTCTGTGCTCCCTACATAAGCAAGAGTAAGCCTCAGGATCAAGGGCTTAGCCTACTGACTTGGTGTCCCTCGTGTTGACACAGTATCTGGGTTTCCCTGCTGTTGTCATTGTTTTTTTAAAGGTTAACTCTTGATGGTTATGGCATCTGAGTGGTATGAGGTGGTCTCTGTGGTCTGGGTTGTGTTTCCCTATTGACTGTGAGTTGAGCATCTCTTCTGGGCTTCTGAGTG
The DNA here is from genome assembly GCF_023851605.1 of Tamandua tetradactyla. Classification (NCBI taxonomy): domain Eukaryota; kingdom Metazoa; phylum Chordata; class Mammalia; order Pilosa; family Myrmecophagidae; genus Tamandua; species Tamandua tetradactyla. The sequence goes on along the minus strand of NW_027518254.1, from coordinate 632,963 downwards.
TGTTCATATCCCGTGCCCCTTTTCAGTTGTGTAGTTTATCTTTTGATGGTGTCTGCTGGTTTTAGCTGTGCATGAAGAGGAGCAAGGAGGGGCAAGTGCTAGTGCTGGTTCTGGTGCTGATGCTGGGTGGGCTGCACTGAGTTTGGTGCTACCCTGGCTTCCCAGATGCGTGGATGGTCACTTCCTGGCCTTCTGCCTGGTGTGACACCTGCTGGCTGGCTCCTGGCTGTGCGTCTGTCCTGAGAGGGCCTCCAGGCCCCACCCACATCTCAGGTACTTGGAGCCTGTCCCACCTGGGGCTGGTGCTCAAGTGGGCTTTAGTGCCAAGGTCTCATCCTGAGGTCTCCTCCTGCACATCCCAGAGTCTTCTTCCCAGCTTCTTGGCCTGGGCAGGGCCAGCAGTCCATGGCGGGCACTGGTGAGCGCCCTGCGGCCAGGGTGGAGTGACAGGACCAGACAAGGCTGAGTTGCCCCAGCTGCAGGGCAGTCCTCCCTTGTGCAGGTGCCACATGTTGTCACTGCCTGGGAATCCTGACCAGGTGCACCTAGGCCCAAATCCCTTCAGCAGGGCTGGGGCTTCTCTGTCCTCAAAGCCCCGACATTTACTGCTGACACCGTGAATGCCCCCCCCTTCTGAACAATCCCCTTCGTGGTGTGTGTGAAGTTTCTGCTTTATAAGCACCACAGAGCCAGGGATTCCAGCTTCCCAGAGTTAGCAGGCCAGGCAGGGCGTGTGGAAAAGCACATCCTCATCGCCTCCCGGGCCTCCAAAACACTCACACAGGTGCCCACTGCATGACACTACTTCCCCCACGTCCTTGCTGCCACCCTCCAAGGTGGCCCCACTGTGCCAGTGTGCAGGTGAGGACTCTGAACGTTTCTCTTCTCCAGTGGGCACATCCTCCTTGTTCGGAGCCAAGTCCCTGTGACATCCACCCTCTGTGTTCCCAGGGTGTCCACCCCAGTCACTGCATGTGTCCACCGTGCAGTCCCCATGGCATCCAGCCCAGGTCCTCAAGGTGTCGAGCTCAGTCCCCATGGTTACCACCCTCCACGGTTCTCACAGCATCCACCCCAGGTTCCTGTGGCATCCACCCTGCACAGTCCCCAAAACACAGAGGTTGTCTGTGTTTTCCATGGTGCCCACCCCAGGTCCCTACAGTATCCGCTGCCAGGTCCACACACCATCCATGCCAGGTCCCCATGGCGTCCACTCTCCATGGTTCCCCGGTGTCCACTCTCCACAGTCCCCACAGCATCCAGACTCCATGGTCCCCATCCCTTCATTCCAGGTCCCCACAGGGTCTACCACAGGTCCCTGCGGCCTCCACCCTCCATGGGTCCCATGCTGTCCATCCCAGGTCCCCCATGGTATCCACTCCCAGTTCCCCATGGTGTCCACCCTCCACAGTCCCCATGCATTCAGCCTTAGTGTCTCTGTGGTATCCATCCCCCCAGGGTTTCCACCATGTGCTTGCATGGATTAGCAGTATGACAGCCCTCTCCTGGTCCCCCACTGCATTCTCCCCCAGGGTCCTTGCAGTGACCCCCCCTAAGGTCTGCATGTTGAACCCCAAGTGTCCCTGTGCCTGTTAACCCCCCACAGGTATCCCCCCTCCCCCTCCCATATCCTCCTCCCCAGGGTCCCACGGCATGTCCAGGAGGCAAGGTGCCTGAGTTGTGCCTGGGAGGTGGGGAACAGTGGGCCAGGGTGCAGGGTCCAGGGTGTAGTGTCCAGGTTGGGGTACCCCCTTGTAGAGGCTGTTTGTACAGGTGGGTCTGTGCACAGCTGTTGGGCATTTTCTGTGTCTAATGATTTTTCACTTTTTTCTTCTTTCCAGCCAGAAAACCTGCAGAAGAACTGGCTGTGGGAGTTTTATCGGGTGATCCTGAGCTTTTGGACATGGTGTGCAGTCACTGGAACCTTGCTTTTGATCACTGGTAATCTTTGACATTATTGAGCAACCTTATCCTTGAAGATCTCTCTCTAGTGTTCTGGGTCAGTCTCCCATGTGAGGCAAGTGAGGCTTTGAATTGTGGATTTAAAAGAAAGCAGAAATACACTGTCCTGTTGTTTAAAGTGCTTTCTGTGAAGATTCTCACTGTACTGAAGGTGCCTCCAACCAGATACACTAACATACCACCATCAGTCACTTTTAGTTATCCTTTCTTTCACTGTTGTGCCTTTTCCTAACTATTCCCAACCCTATTGATAAAATACATTCCGCATTTGCAGTAGGAAAATAATACTTCAACTTAATGCCTTCTTTGAGGATGAATAAAAGTCTTTTTAAAGGAATAGTGGTTAACATTTATTGAAATCTTGCCATGTGCCAGACATCATTATTACTGCTGCTTGTGGGTAGACTCTTAAACGTCTACCCACAGACATATAGCTATTATTATCTCCATGTTTTAGAGAAAATTGGGATGAAAATGTTAAAATAATTTGCCAAAGTTCACACAGCTTGTAAATGGAATTTCTGGGATTCTATCCAAGATAGTCTGATTTTAGTACCCTTGGTTAAACCAGTACACTCTAATCTTTCTTTTCAATAGGATGAAGAAAACTGGTATTAGTCAATAAAAATATTTTAGGGAAATATACTAAATATTAATATATCTATAAAAATATATATAAAACTATAAATTTATTTGTGAAAGCCGTTCACTAAGGTACAAAAGCATTTTGAAAGCATTTTGAGAGCAACTTTAAAAATAACTTTTTAAACTTTCATAAGTGCCTCACATAGGTCACAATTTGGAAGAGATTGGAGTGAGAATCAAACCAACTTAGTTTACACATATGGGCAATCAAAGTCAATATTCTTGAAATCTACTCCTTAAATTGTACTCCATATTATACCTAAGGCTGATAAAAAATACAAAAATACAATGTTATAGACGTGTTAAATGGGCTTAATTTATAGGGAAAATAAATCACATTTCATGTAGGTAGCAACAGGTATTTTTCCTAAGATATTACTTTAAATATGTTTTTTAAAGGTATATAAATTTTAATTAAAGGTTAAGTTGGTTGATAGTGCTCTTTGAGTCTTCTATATCCATATCGACAGTGTCTTCTTATTCAATCAATTATTGATAAAATAATGTTAAATCTTATGACTATTATTGTAGACTTTTTTACCTTTCTCTTTTGTTCTATCAGTCTGTGCTGCATGTTTTTTGAAGCTGTGTTATTAGGTACATAAACAATTATGCCCCTGTGCTGTTTTTAAGGTGTTGTGTACCCCAGGAAAGCCATGCCCTTTAATCCTGATACAATACTGTAGGGTGAAAACCATTGATTAAGTTGTTCCCATGGAGATTGACCTACCCAATTGTGGGTGTGGCCTTTTGATCAAATGGAGATATAACTCTGCCCATTCAAGGTGGACTTTGATTATTATTATTATTATTTACTTTGATTATTTTATGAGAACCCTTTAAAATGAACATTTTGGAGAGAGCTCAGAGCTGACACAGACAGGGACATTTGGAAACGCAGAAAGAAAACACCCCCAGGGAAGCTATTTGAAACCAGAAGCCAAAGGACCAGCAGATCCCAGCCATGTACCTTCCCAGCAGACAGAGGTGTTCTGGACCCAGTGGCCTTTCTTAAGGCAAGGTATCTTTCCCTGGGTGCCTTAGTTTGGACATTTTTATGGACTTATAAGTATAAACTTATAATTTAATTAGCTTCCTTTATAAAAACCAACCCATTTCTGGTATATTGCATTTCTGGCAGCATCAACAAACTAAAACATCTCCCCTTTATGAACTCACCCTTCATAATTATGAAATGACATTCTTATCCCTGGTTAATTTCTTTGCTTTAAAGTCTACCTTGTCTGAAATTAATATAGATTCTCCAGCTTCCATTTGATTAGTGTTAACATTGTGTATCTTTAGTCATCCTTTTACTTTTAGTCTATTTATGTCTCTTATTTAAAATAGATTTCTTGTAAGTAGCATATACTTATGTCTTGCTTTTGTATCTACTCTGATAAGCTCTGTCTTCTAATTGGCCTGTTCAAATAATTTCCATTTAATGGAATTATAAATATGACTGGGATTAATATGTATAGTACCATTTACTTTCTGTTTGTCACATTTGTTCTGTTTCTGTTTTTCTTTTATTACCTTTGTTTGGATTAATTGATTATACTTATGATTCCATTTTATCTCTTTTGCTGACTTCTTACCTATAATTGTTTATAATGATACCTTAGAATTTACTTTAAGGTTTATAATATAGACCTTTCACTTATCATAGTCTTTGCTCAGGTAATACTACGTTGCTTTACCTAGAGTATAAGAACCCTACAACAATATACTTTCAATTACATTTAAATTGGTTTTTTTTCTTCCAGTACCTTAAAGATGTTGTTTCACTGTCTTCTGCCTTGCATAGTTTCTGAAGGGAAGTCAGCTGTGCTCTATATCTTTGTTCATCCATATATGTGTCACTTCAATTTTACTACTTCTCTGAAAAAAATACTGTTTATTTTGAAGTAGTTATATATTCACAGGAAGTTTCAAAACTAGTGCAGTGATGTCATGTGTGCCCTTCCCTCAGTTCTGCCCAATGGTTGTATTATTTAATTAGAGTACTTGATCAAAGTCAGGAACATGAAATTGGTATAATGTCTGTGTAATTCTATGGCATTTTGATACATGTGCAGATCAGTGTAATCAGTACCACACTCAAGATTCAGAACTATTCCACCACCACAAAGCTCTCGCTCCTGCTGCCCCTTTCCTTTCTCACACAAGCCCTATCCTCTGGCAACCACTAATCTGTTTTTTTTTTAGATCTTTATAGTTTAGCCAATTTACCAATATTATATGAATGGAATTATACAGTTAGTGGTCCTTTGTGATTGGCTTTTTACATTTAGCACAATGCCCAGAGATTCATCCAAGTTGTTAGCTTTCTCAAATTAGTTCCTTTTAATTGATGATTAGTATTCCATATTATTTATGCAGCATAGTTTGATGAGCCATTTGCCTATTTTGCACAGTTTGGCTATTCTAGTTTTTCACTATTACAAATGCAAGTGCTATGAATAATTTCTGTGCAGACATAAGTTTTAATTTCTCTAGGATAAATGCCCTGAAGTATAATTGCTGGATTACATTTAAGTTTGTGTTTACTTTTTAAAGAAACTGCCAAATATTTTCCAGAGTGATGTATAATTTTTTATTCCCACAGCATTAACTGTAACTTCATTACAGGTAATGAAGTTTTTTCCATATTTGCCAGCATTTGGTATTGTTGTTATTTTTCATTATAGTTGCTCTAATAGGTGTTTGGTGTTTTCTCATCATGGTCTAATTTTTAAATCTGTCTTCTCTACTGTTCATGTGGGATGATTTCTACTTTTCTATGTCAAATCCACTGATTCCTTACTCTGTTCATTTTAATGTTTCCCCATCCATTGAGGTGTTTTGTTGCTGTTGTTATTTTATTTTCAGTTCTAAAATTTCCATTTTCAGCCCTAAAATGCATAGTTCTAAAGCTTCCTCTTTTTGCTGAGACTTTATAGTTTTCCAACTGTGCCAGAGGGATTTGGAATTGCTCTTTGAAGCATTTTTCTAATGACTGCTTTAAAATCCTCCTTAGGTGATTCTAACACCTATGTCATCTCAGAGTTGTTAGCTCTTGACTATCTTTTCTTGTTTACGTTGAGCTTACTGGCATGGCAAGTGATCTCCAGTTGAACCCTGGGCATTATTGGTATGTGCTATGCAATTTTAATTTAACACTTGCATTTTAGTAAGTCTTCTCTGAAACCTCTCTGTTGGAGGAAGGGAACCCCACCTCATTCCTGGAGGGACATCCAGGTTTTCCATCTGCTGGGGAGGCAATTCTTGCTAATGCTGTACAAGGGTGGTTGGCATTCAGGTGCCCCCTTGGGTCCCTGGCTGGCTAAGGAGGTTTGCCTTTTTACTGCACCATCAACAATGAGAAAGTGGAGGGATGCCTCATTCCTGCCAATGGATGGTGAAAGCCTTGACTTCCTACTCATTCTTCTCTGACACTACCCCAGTGGGGAGAGGAAGGGGCTTCTCAATCCCACCGGGTAGCGCTGGGAATCCAGACTCCTTACATGGCTTCACTGAGGTGTGGCTGGGGATCCTTACTCATTCTTCCCTGACACAGTCTTGGCATGTGTGTGAGTGTTAGGGCACCTGGAGATGTCCTGTGCCTCTGATCCCCACTCTCTACTTGCTGACACTTACTCCACTTGTGGGTAGGATAATACTTCTCCTGTGGTGTTTACTAGAGAAAAGCAGCTATTGTCAACAAGTTTACTGTCTGTTTAAGGAGAGCAACTTTTCTTGGGGCTTTATTTTCTTGCCTCCTCCTGTTGGTATTTCTGCATTTCTGACTCTTCCAGCACCAAGTCTGTGTTGGATGAGGCAAAAATAAATCCTAAGGATATTTCCTCCATGCTACTTCTTCTATCCTGAGGCCCCAGGCCAGTCTGCCTTCTTCTTTCCACCTTTCAATTTTCTCATGTTTGTTTTATATATAATGCCCAGGGTTTGTAGGTACTTAGCAGAAAGAACAGGCAAAATTATATCTGCTCCAAGTATCAAGAAAAGGAAGCCTCCACCTTTGGCTCCTTTTAAGATGAATTTAGTCTTTGGTTTTAAGCAATTTGATTTCAATACTCCTTGGCATGACTTTTGGCACAAACCTCCTTTTCCTTAATGCTCTTTGAGCTTCTTGCATCTGTGGGTATATTCTTGTATTAGCCAGGGTTCTTTAGGGAAGCAGAACCGGCAAGAGATATTTGTAAATATGGTGTTTATATAAGCATTGTCTCATGTTATTGTGGGGATGTACATGTCCAAATTCCATTCAGTGGATTCCCCAGGAGAAGCTGGCTGGCTGAATTGGAAATGATAATTCTCTCTTCTGACTCCTGAAATCCTCACTTCTCCTTTTAAAGCCTTCTACTGATTGGATGAAATATCTCTCATTGCTGAAACCTGTCATCAGCCATAGATGCAATCAACCTACTCATTATTTAAGTCCATGAATGTCCTCATAGTGACCATCAGGCTAGTTCTTGCTTGACCAAGCAACTGGACTCATCAACATGTGCCAAGTTAGCACATGAACCCAACCATCACAATTTCATCAAATTAAAATTATTTTTCAGCTGCTATTTATTCAAATATTTCTTCTGTCTCTTCTGTCTTCTCTCCATTGAGGACTCTAATATATATTTGGTTTCTAGAAGTTATCCCGTAGTTTGCTGATGTTCTGCTTCATTGGATTGTCTCTATATGTATGTCTTCAAGTATATTAACCCCTTCTTTTCCAGTGTCTGTTCTGCTCTGGAGGATTTTTACATCAGGCATTGTAGTTTTCATCTCTATGATTTTGAGGGACACTTTTATATCTTTTGTGAATCTATTTAAAATGCTCAATGTTTCCCCTAGCTCCCTGGACATCTGGTATATAGTTATAATTATTAGTTTAATAAACTTTTCTACTAATCCTATCATGCTTGTCAATTCTAGGTCTGATTTATTGCCCTCCCTTTTTCTCAATACTGAGTCCAAATTCTTCTGAGCCCTGTACCCAATACTCCATGAAGTATGCTGGTTTCTACACTGGCTGATGGCAATTGGAACTGTTCCCAGCTCTGTGTGAGCTTTGGGAATTGACCATTCTAATCATTTCAGTTTTTCTCCTGACCTTGGGTAGTCTGCTCACAGGCATTGGCACTCAGTTCTAGCCCCAAGGGACCATTTACTTCTCAGAGTTTTCTCCATGTGCATCTTTCTTTTCTCTGGTGCTCTGTCCTGAAAGCTTGAGCTATGTTTATCTTTCTAAACTGTCTGTCCCATCTGTCCCATCTCCTCAGACCTGAAGTGCCCCAAGCTCTACTTGGGCTCTACCCTCTGGGCTTCATTCCAGCAGTCTCTCCACATCATCATCTGGACAATTTCTCATTTGTCTCCACCTCTCAGGTCCCACTTCCCTGTGTTCCCCAATGATCGTTACCTTGAAAACCATCGCTGTAAACTGCTCACCCAGTTTCTAGTTGTTTTACTTGGGAGGTTAATCTATTCCCTGCTCATGAGCAGAAGTTCCTTGTCATTATTATGTTTGCACAGTTTCTCTGAGCCCTTTCCTGACTGACCAAGCCTGAATAATCCAAGGAGGCAGACTTGTGAGTAACTTGTGAGTTACTAATTCTTCACTTGGAAGCCCAGGAAAGTCCATCTTTGAGACTTGTTTTGAAAATGATAATAGCAGAAACAGAGGTCAGACAGGTGGTGGCCATGCAGAATTTCATCAAACCCAGCACTGGGGTCCGATGAGTTTCTGCTCAATCAAGCTTTCACTAAAAACAGTGACAATACAGACATCTCAGGACTACAGAGATATCAGATCTCAGTTCCTAAAAGCAACCTTGTTGTCATGGGGATGAGAACATTGGGTTCTGGATATATGTCTCTTGGAGGATTGATCAAGGTTCGTATTGTCTTTGGCAACTTTGACCCATCCCAGCCGTCTTTCATGTTGCTGACAAGAAATGTCTCAGATCATGGCACTCCCTGCTCTAAAAAATTTAGTGACTCCTATTGTCTCAAAACATTGGGACTCCTAAATTCTAGTTCCAGGGAAAATCTGGGTAATTTTCTCTCTTGCCTTCCTTGGTGAAGCCTTCCTCATCCTCCCAACTCTGCTCAGCCAAAACCCTTCTGTCATCCCCATTCCATGAAACCCCTGTTGGAATGGCCTCACTTTTATGGTTCCTGTAAGATGCTGCATTGCTGTTGCAGCATAAATTTGCTATATCCACCTCCAGCTTTGCACATAGTTGAGAACCAAAAGCAAGTACCAACAGTGGGGGGGGGATGCATAGCTCCATATCTAATTATCGTGATGGACATGGAACTTTGTTGAAGAATGAGCTGGATGCAGTGGTCTGCTGGTAGCTTGAAGTCATATGGGAACCCATCCTCATGCTCTTTCCCTACCATGCCTTTCCAGCTGTTCACTGCTGGCTGGCACCTATACAGGTGAGAGCTGACCTTTCCTCTGAGAGAGGGACAATTAGTTTTCAAGCCACAGAGATGGGTAACTGGTCAACCTGGTCATTCCAGAGGCACATTTGAGAGAGAAGGAGATGATGGGCTGTACAGTGAGTGGATATATAAATGGGGTTGGGGCATGCCAGAACAAGGTTTGAGCCAAATGGGTGATTGGGGCATCCAAAAGAGCACACTTCACTAACTGCTGGCCCTAAGGGCTCACCCAGCCAGGGAGCCTAACCCAGTTGGAACGAGGACAATGAAATTTTCAGTGGTGGCAGCTCCTCAGAGTCGACCAGTGGTCAGCGTAGCCAGCTTCTGCCAGAGCCGTCTTTAATAATAGAAATAGCCATGTTGACAAGAGCAACAATAATTTCTGTTGGAATGTCACTTTAACACTAATGAAGCACTTCCCCAGACATTATTTCATTCTTTCCACTATGGGTTGTGCAACCTTCATTTTCTTTTTATTTTAAATTTGATTTATGATATGTATATGCATACTCAAATGCATACTTTACAAAAATGCAAAAAAGCACACAATTTATTTTCTAAATGCATGTTTTTATTTCTTTTCCTTGTTGACCTCTTTCTCACCCTCTTCCCTTCCTCTCTTTACCCACAGTATCTGCCTTGCCTCCTCCAACACCAGGAAATCCAAATTTCCTAACTATCAATTTTTACTTTTGCTTCCATAATCATGTATATATATATTTATACATACATACACACACATATGCAAACCATGTGTGTATACTTGCACACATGAATATGCTTTGCATGCATATGCAAACACTCAAATTCATATGCAAATCCATACATAAACATTCAGGGTTTATTCTTTGTTGTTGTTTTATGTAAATATATTTATTAAACACTTTTCAGCATCTTGCTTTTCATCCTCGGTAATATCTTGTCAAAATCCTACTAAGTCACCTGTCAAAACCCAAATTCATTCTTCTGAATGACTACATAATGCTCCACAATATTTATTTTCTCAAATCTATTTACTTTCAAGTTTTTGTTTCAACCCTTCAATAGCTGTTGAATGTGAACTTTGTAGCACCTGCACACTCTGTGCTATAAAAAAGAAAGCCACCCTTTGGTTTTACTTTCACTTTTTAAGGATAAAACTTCAAAGAATCCCAGTTTAAGCAGTACAAAATTTATAAAATTCATCATAAGCTTAGAATCAAGTGGAATTTGCAAAGTAACAACTCATTGATTGGGAAGAAGTTCTAAATCCCTTTGAAATGCAAGTTTAAAATATTCAGACCATAAAGGGTATAATAAAATTTGTGCTGTTGCTACTACTTCTGTTTTTTCTTCTCCCTCTCTTTATGAATTTCAAAACATGTTAAGAAATTGCAAATTATATTCTTTCCTTAACAGCATCCATTTAGCCCCTACTATGTCTGTAACGCTGAGCTTCAGACTGGTTATGGGAAGATGCTCGTGATCGCTGCCCACAGATGTGTCTTTGTGTTTATGAGCCATCGGTACAGATGCAGGACTGAGGGTGGAGGTAGGGGGCACCCAAGGGAACTGAGAGCATGTGCCTTGGCTGAGCCCTGAAGGATTTTGACAGGGAATCAGGGCACACTAGGGAGAGCACTGCAGACCCTGAAGGCAAAGTAGAAAAAGGTGAGAGGTGGAAGGGCGTCATGAAGTGATCAGTAACTGAAAGTCCAAATGGCATCAGGCAGCTTTGTGGTGCTAGGGAATCAACCTTTAGAAAAACAGACAGAAATACATGCTCACAAGGAATGTGTTCTCGGACAAATAATGGACCAAGAAGTACCAGTGGATTTAGTGGATTATTGTTATTTTTAATGGTGGATTTATGTCCTTGTGTAATTCCCTTCCTCGGTATAGACTGAACCTAGCAACTCACTTCTAATAAAGAGAATATAGCAAAAATGATGGGTTTCCACTTCTGCAATTGGGTTGCCAAGAGTTGGTAGCTTCCATCTTGCCTATGGTCTCTCCCCATTGCTTGCTCACTCTGACAGCCAGCTGCCATGTTTTGAGTTTCTCTTTGGAGAAACCCACATGGTAAGGAACTGAGGTCAACCTGTGGCTAACAGCCAGTTAGAAATGAAGTGTACAATGCAACAGGCTTGAAGAGTCCTCCTCTGGTTGAGCCCTCAGGCAAGACCCCTAAGGCAGCCTTCTTGATTGTGAATGAATTTAAGGCAGAAGCAAACTGCAAGCCACACCCAGATTTCTGAAACACAGAAATGGGAGATAGTAAGTGTTTCTTTTCTGAAGCCAGTAAGCTTTGAGATCATTTATCATGCAGCAATAGCTAGTTAATGCACAGCTTTTCTGAGGATGGGCGTCATTAATATTTGCCAAAGGTCAAGTTGATAGAAAGTTGTAGCAGAGAAAGTCTATATTAGTCTAATACCACAATTTGATGGGAAGTCACCAGAGGAAATACTTCCCATCTTTATAATTGGGCAAAGAGCTATGAGTGGCCTTTTTAAAAAATTCTTTTATTGTCTAACACAACATATATATATAATGCAAAGAAAAAAATGCAATAATTTTCAAAGTGCTCATCAACAAGTAGTTATTGGACAGATCCCAGAGTTTGTCATGGGCTACTATACCATCATCTCATATTTTTCTTTCTAGTTGCTCCAGAACATTGGAGGCTAGAAGGAATATATATATATTTTATCCTCACAATCAACTTTTTTTCCTTCATTTTTTTGTAAAAAATAACATATATACAGAAAAACAATAAATTTCAAAGCACAGCACAATAGTTGTAGAACAGATTTCAGAGTTTGGAAAGGGCTACAATTTCAAAATTTTAGGTTCTTACTTCTAGCTGCTCTAAGATACTGCAGACTAAAAGAGATATCAATATAATAAGTCAGCAATCATATTCATTTACTAAATACTACCTTCTCTATATAACTCCACAATCACCTCTGATCTTTCTCCAACTCTTTAGGAGTATTTGGGCTATGCTCACTCAAGTTTTTTTATTTGGAAAAGGCTGTTGATTATATGGGGTAGGGAGATGGAACTAGTTGATGTTCTGGAGAGGCTGGCCCTTCTGCATTTCAGGATTTATCTGATCCAGGGACCCATCTAGAGGTTGTAGGTTTCTAGAAAATTACCCCAGTGCATGGAACCTTTGTAGAATCTTATATAATGCCCTGGGTGTTCTTTGTACAATCTTATATACTGCCCTAGGATTGGCAGGAGTGGTTTTGTTTGGGTTTGGCAAGTTATGATAGGTAGCAATGCCTAACTGAATCTTGCTTAAGAGAGACCTCCAGAGCAGCCTGTCAACTCTATTTGAACTCTCTCAGCCACTGATACCTTATTTGCTCCACTTCTTTTTCCCATTTTGGTTGGGATGGCATTATTGATCCCATGGTGCCAGGGCCAAACTTATCCCTGGGAGTCAACTCATTAGGGCCTTTTTTGGAGGCTCCCACACATAGATGCTGAGGGAAAGCCCGTAGGATGCCAAGCCCCATCCTTAGCCTGGCCCTTGGAATCTGGAATGCTGACTACCTTTGATAGGTGGGAGGTTGAGGGTGGGTACGGGGCTGGGGAGGGGAGAATTAAGCTTTTTGTAGACCAGGGGCACCAAGTGGAGGAGAGAGGACAGGAAGACAGCAGTATCAACAGAATAATGGAATCAAAGATTCTGGGACAAGATGATTTTCAAAAATGAATATTCCTTTGGCATCATTCTCTTGTTTTTCAGTGATGTCCAGTTGCAAGAACCTTAAGCTTGAGGCCTAAGTTAGTGTCCCAGCATGTGGAAACAGACAAGACTTCTGAACAGAGTAGAGAAGCTGGACATTGAGAATGAGTTACAGGGGTGGAGTCCCCATCTGGGGCAGCTGATCCTGCTGGAAAATGTCATAGTTTCAGTTCCAAGTTTGTCACTGGATGACAATTTCCCTCTTTATGAGAGTCCTGCCAGCCTTTGATGGTAGCAGACCACTGCTGGGGAAGAAGACATTTCTTAGTGTCAGCTGTGCTAACTGGACAGCTAATCCTGCTGTCTTGGGACCTGGACCCCTCAGTTAGCATACTCACCTTCCCCTGTTCCTCCGGTGGCTGGATAAAGCCCTACAGTGCTTCTCAGATCTCGCTCCCCCAGAATACCATGTTTTAGAACCTGCTTCCAAACCCATAGGGGCCAGGAAGTCGGGAGAGCCATGTTGAGTCCTGGCCACTGTTAGAGTGGTGGATGGAATCATGTCCCACAAAGGCATGTTCAGGTGTTCCCCTCTTCCTGTGGCTAGGATCTTCAACAGAGCCTATGTGATGAAGCCAAGCTGAATGAAGGTAGGCCTCAAGCTCTGTGACTGGGGCCCTTAGGAACAAGGAAATCTGGGCACCGTCAGTCAGTAGGAGACAGGGAAAGAGAGGGAGAGAGCCGTGTCACTGAGGCAGAGAATGACCCACAACCAGAATGCAACAAACTCAGAGAGAACACGGCCTGGAGAGACCTTGATTTTAGACCTCCAGCCTCCAAAATCATGCAATAATAAATTCCTGCTGTTGAGGCCACCAGCCTGTGGTATTTGTCTCTGCATCTCTGGCAAGTGAAGACACTGACCAGGCATGAGAACAAGGGAATCTGACTTAGTGGAGGGAACCTGCCTGATGGAGATAACAGCCCTGGCTGCCCCCAAGGCTGTAGGCAAGATTGACAGGAGTCTTATACTACTGGAAGGTTGGGGCCTGATGTGTTTGGAAATTCATAATTATATGAAGTTTAAAAGAGTAACAGGATGCACTTTAAGTATTTCATGTAGCACCCTCAGTGGGGTCAGGGACAGAACCTGTAATTAAACACAATAGAGAGTTCTATGGCAAAACATATTTATATCCTTGCAATCCAGGTCAATCAAAGACAATTAAGGGTTTCAGGGAGCCCAGGAGAGACTTCATTCTCAAAGGAGACCAGGTTGGAGCAGGTTAGCTTCACCAGTCAATGAGTTACAAAAATACTTCTTTCTAGAGCTTTTTGGATGTTGGAACTTCAGGTAAGAGCCTGTGGACCAAGACTCGTCACCTAGAGATAATGGAATAGTGGCCCTTACAGGGCCTGATGGTCAGCACAGCCTCAGGTTCCCAGATGGGTCAGCTGAGCATTGGTGCTTTCACTGGCTTGGCCCAGTCCCAAGGCTTAGGGGGGCAGGGTTGCATTGTAGCCTGTTTCTTCCTTTCCCTGAAGCCTTTGTCTGGGCTCTGCCACCTGCCACTTCGTCCCTGAAAGTACTCGATTAACAGTGACATCCCATGCACGGTGAGCCGGCATTACCTGTCAAGTTCTGGACAAGGGATGCCTTTTCCACCTTCTTGCTTCCTCACCCAAAAAGTGGGACAAGATCAAGTTTCCTCAATCCCAAGGTTTTTGTTTCTAACAATAGATGTCTTATAATCCAGATGTATGTTTATAAGAGAGGTCCTGTTCCCCCAGAAGCTCATGTGAAAAAGCTGGCTTCTCACTCTGCAGGGCAGTGGCACCGAGGCTGATGACGTTGATGGCACAGTCAGCCTCACCCAGAGGTGGGGGCTTCCCATCGGCAGAGTCTTGGGAAGCTGCAAAGACCCAGCGCAAGGGGGTGCTGAAGGTGCTCAGGAGATGGGCTCGTATTAGCAGTACCCCAGCTCCAGGAGAAAGGACATCCTGGGTAAAACAGCCTAATGAAGGCAGAAGAGGGTCATGGCCCACTCGAGGAATGAAGGGCTGGGGGTCCCACAGAGGGACACACACTGAGCTGCAAGGAGGGGCCCCTTAACCATGTTTCCCTGTCTTCTGCATGGGAACCTCTGTGAGTGTGGTCAGGGCCTCGGCACAGTTAAGTTTTGTGAGTGTGGTCAGGGCCCCGGGCACAGGGAGATGGGCTGGGGCAGGAGTGGGCTGTGGCTTTATGAGATGCCCCCCACTAGCCCATGCCCAGCAGGGCCACAGCTGCCTCCCTCCATGTGGTTGGACCTGACCTGGGCTGAGCAGAGGCCAGACTGGCTGAGGGCTCCCTTTTCAACATGCTCTGGGAATTCCATTTTTATCAGGAAACACCAGTCTGGTGACTCCTGTGGCCTCTGGGATGATGTGCACAGAGGAGCCCAGCCTCAGGGCCAGCCTCCTGCCCCCCTGAGAACAGGCAGGGGCCCTAGACACAGCACGGTCCAGCTCCAGGCTCCCTTCCACAGCTCAGCACCCCTCCTTTCCTAGGGTGACCCCTTGTTCTCTGTGCCTCTCAGGGTCATGATGAGCTCCTGTGCAGGTGGTTGTCCAGGGCACCTGGCGGAAGATGTCATCCCTGCAGGGCGAGGGTAGGGGACATGACGGCCTCCAGGCCTGAGACTGACCTCCAGTGGGGTGAGGAGAGCACCCATGGGGGCCCTAGGACCTTATGTCTGGATCTCGCTCTGCCCCTCCCCAGAGGTGACTTCTTGCCTTGTCTGCCTCACTCTAGGTAAGTGTTGCTGCTGACTTGAAAGAGGGGACACATGACAGTGGGCTGTAACCTATCTAATTCCTGTCCCCAAATGCCAGGGTCTGCCTGGGAACATTAGCTCTTCTGGCTTGGGGGCATTTTGCTGTATCTGTCCACAACTATGTTGTTTTCCCTTTATAGGTATTTTTAGTTATTTTTTTGGTTGACTAAATACATTATTTTACTGTTATTTTTTATTGAATTTGAACTCTGATGAACCTTAGGGGATCACACAATGTAACCCTTAATTAAACCATGTCATATGCTGCTTCTTCTGCTCCAGCCAGCCCCTGTGATGGCGCAGTCAGGCACTGCTCTCACAGACCCCACAAAGAGTCCCATTTCCAGTGGGCAGCCTGCAGTGTGGACACTGCACAGGCCACAGGGGTCAGTGAGGAGTCTCCACTCAGTTTCCTCAGCAGGGATTGGGTGAGGGTAGGTGAGCAGGAATGCCGAGGAAGGAGAAGGAATCACCAGTCCCCATGAGAAATGCATGGTGACAGTGCTGTGCTACTCTTAGATGTTGGGTACCAGCTACGTGCTGGACATAAATGCACACGTGCGCACACACACACACATACATTACATCTACTGACATTTAATCCTTCTGTGAATGCTGGGAGGCAAGGAGTATATTATCCATATGTTGCAGAGAGGCTCTTAGAGGCCCATGTGGATTCATAATCCGATCCCAGGTCCGTCTGATGCTCAGCTCTGCCCAAGGTTCGGCCAGGGTGCAGGGTGCAGGTGAAAGGCTGGTGGTCAATCACAGGAACACTGCAGGAGAGGGCAGTGGGTAGACCAGCAGGCCTGGAATGTCAGGCTGAGAATCTGGGATTTAATTCAAGCCAGTGATAATGGTGGGGGGTGGTGTGGAGTTCTCACTGTCTGCTGTGGCCTGGGGACTGGAGCCTTTTAGGTATGTGCTCAGGTGGGAAGACCCCAGGCAAGCAGCATCCTGTGGGTGCGTTTTGTATCCAAGATGGCAGAATTCTGGGTGGGGGCAGGTAGAGGGGTACTGCTGATTTGCCTGTGCCATCTGTTACTCCGTCTCCCTGTTCCTGAAGGTCCCCAGGGCCCATCTGGGTGTAGGCAATGCATGGAGGAGACCTGAATACAGAATGTGATGCCAAGTTCAAAACAATTCATGATGACGCCTGATGCTGCACTGCAGTGAGAGAATGCCTCATCCCAGCACAGGCAGGAATGCATGCCGCCCGTGATACGGGATGCTCAGTGGGCCTCCCCAATTTCCCATGTTTCTGAGCAAAATTCAAGGTGAAAACTCTGGTGGCAGAAATGGGAAGCAGGGTCTGGGGCAGCTGTGCCCAGACCCCCGCGCTGAGCTGCATGGTCTGAGCTATGTTGCCAGTCCCAGGAGCTCTGAGCTGCTCTGGGCTCCTGCTGGCAGTGCAGCCCTCAATTCTCAGTCCTCCCACAGGTGCCTGCCCACTGTGCTGGCTGAAAGCAGCTTCTGCCCACCTGACTCCAGGAGATGTTCCTGTCCACCCACGATGTAAAATGCAGCTGCCCATGTTGCAGCTGAACTGTGGACACCTCCACTGCATCACAGCTTCCCTGGCCCTAAGAGCCTGGGGCAGAAAGGGTCAGGGGCCCTTCACTCAAACATGTTCAGGTGTACTCTTCTGGGTACAGCCCAGGCCCCTTTCTGGATAGGAGTCACCTGCAGGAACCAGCTGCCAGCCTCTGGAATCTAGAAATGCTGTGACTGAGGCCCAGGCAGAGCTCTGCACCCAGAAACTCAAGCAGAAATGTTGTCAGCCCATGGCGATCCCATTAGGGAACAGAGAATTTAATGAATAGTGTGTTCTCTCTTGCTTTTCCTGTCTGCCTCAGGCATGTTGTTTATCTACTTACTTATGGAAATCCAGGCCTCCTTAAGAAGCAGAGCAGAGAAGCAGCTTCTTATCTTACTAAGGAACTGTACACAAATCATCCCATTCAGACAAAGCCTTGATTAGGCTGTTTAAGTCTAATGAGGTCCTTAACACTTCCTCAACCTAGAAAGGGACAAAGGATGCTCAAAGAACAAAGCAATTTCCAGGGAGGATGTGCCAATTTGAAGGGACTATATACCCTAGAAAAGCCATGCTTTAATTGTGATCCATCTCATGAAGGCAACCATTTCTTTTAATCCCTATTCAGCACTGTAGGTTAGAAACTTGATTCGATTATCTCCATAGAGATATAACGTGCCCAATTGTGGGTATTAACCTTTGATTAGAGGGAGATGTGACTCCACCCATTCCAGGTGGGTCTTGATTAGTTTCCTGGAATCCTTTAAAAGAGGAGACATTTTGGAGAAAACTTTAGAACTATAAGAACCATGAGACCCCAGGCAGCCAGACACCTTTGGAGATGAAGAAGGAAACGTCCCCAGGGGAGCATCATAAAACAAGAAACCTGGAGAGAAAGCTAGCAGACTTTCCATGTTCACCATGTGCCTTTCCATTTGAGAGAGAAATTCTGAACGTCATCAACCTTTCTTGAGTGAAGGTAACTTTTGTTGGCACCTTAATTTGGACATTTTTTAGACCTGCTTTAATTGGGATATTTTCAAGGCCTTAGAACTGTAAACTTGCAATTTAATAAATTCCCCTTTTTAAAGCCATTCTGTTTCTGGTATTGCATTCCAGTCGCTAGCAAACTAAACAGTGGGGATTTTGTTACAACAAAAGGAAGAAGTGGGGAGAGGAGTAGCTGCAGAGGGCACAGACCATGAATGAAGAGCTTGTGAAGGAAATACAAGATCACTAACGCTGATGACTAAGCTATCTCACTGTGCCCCAAGAAGGCACCAAGGCTGTCCTCCTCGTGGTGCCTCACTC